>NC_091301.1:8615806-8628306 GCF_038502225.1 Cherax quadricarinatus
GGTGTGGTGCAGGATGTGGCTGCGGTGGAGGATGTGGTGTAGGACGAGGCTGTGGTAGAGGCACAGGCCTCCTCCTCTTCCTCCTCGTCATACATAGGACTAATCCCTTAAATCCTTCCCAGCGCCTTCCTCATTTCACCAGATTGATTCAGATTTATTTTTTTCTAGGAGATACTCCGTACTACCATTCCCCTCATCCTGGAGTTGGCATATCATCCTACAAGTCAGAACTTGACTTACAAATGACGTGAAGCAGGATAAGAACTCTTAGCTTTTATATTTAAGTCTATAAAAACAATATTGACTCTCCTTAGAAGAAATCGCAGCTTAGAATCCGGTTTATGCAGTCTTGTCTACTAAGTAGCGGCACGGAGAAGAGATTTGTAGGTCGTCAAGAATTTATTCGGAGTCAGGATGCTTGTGGCTTGGTTGGTAGTGTCTTCGGCTCACACACTGAGGATCCAGGATCGATTCCCAGCGGGGGTGAAACATACCTGAAACATGCCCCTGTTCACTTAGCAGTAAATAGGTGCCTGGATGCCAATCGACTGTTGTGGGTCGCATCCTGGAGGACAGGATTTACCTAAGTTGCCCGAAATGCTCTGCATAACCAGGGGCTTTATATATAGTACACCAGTGATGTTAGCTAGATCTGTATCAGTTGTATCATGTACTTGTAGAAATAAAGATTATTATTATTATTATTATTATTATTATTATTATTATTAGGAGAAAGTCTCTGAAACGATGCACACTCACGGTTCAAAAATTTAGATATACTCCTAATATATAGCAACCTGGAGCTCAGTTGAACAGGCCTCTTAACACTGCCCATCACAGCAAATTAAATGTGGACTTCTCACATGCAATTTATGGCATGTTTCTCGATTTGCGTTATGCACGTCAGGTTCGGTTACGCCAAACTTTCCACAGTCAATAAAAGCTACTCCGTAACAAAACCATACCCCTGGCCGGGATTGAACCCGCGGTCATAGAGCCAACAATTACGATTTAAGGCTGTTTAAACAGTCCCTCACGTATTTCTGTTAGCAACAGTGAAACACTATGCATCTTTCACTGCTGGGTTGTATCCAGAGTTTCACTGGAGGTTGGTTTGGATGCCACAACGACCAGAATATTCCCCCCTGACAGGCGCTACAAGCACAGCTGGGGTCGTACATTCCCCTCTTGAACCACGTGAAGCATACCTGAGCTGTTGGTGATCTTGTCTAAAAAGATTTCATGAATTTACTTATGATTTGCGTGTCGTAATTGAACGATATCCTCATCACCGTCCCCCATCACTGTCGCCATCACCGTCCCCCATCACTGTCGCCATCACCGTCGCCCATCACCATTAAAACAGTCATTTTTCCCATCACCACTGTCACTACATACATTAAACAACGTCATCCCTATTGCAAATGGCATCATTTCAGAAAGAGAGAGAGAGAGAGAGAGAGAGAGAGAGAGAGAGAGAGAGAGAGAGAGAGAGAGAGAGAGAGAGAGAGAGAGAGAGAGAGAGAGAGAGAGAGAGAGCTATGGGGAAAGTTAGAGAGTGAAGAAGAGACTGGGGGCAAGGAGGTGAGATATGGGGTGAGGGGGAGAGAAGGGAGCGAGATGTGGTGAGAGAGGTAATGTAAGAGAGGGAGAAAGTGTGAGAGTGAAGGAAGGAGGGAGAGATGGAAAGGAATGTGGCGGAGGGGGAGAGGGTGGGTAGAGAGAGAGAGAGGGAGAAGGAGAGAGGGAGCGAGGAAGAGAGAGAGGGGGGGGGGGAGAAGGATCAAGTGGTGACCAGTGTTAGCAAGTTTGTTTTGGTTGGTGGCGAACTGTGTGTTTGTTGAGGTTTTAGTATGTTTGTCGTGGTTTTAGTGTGTTTGTCATGGTTGTTATTATGCTGTGTGTTTGTTGAGGCTGTTGTGGCCTGTGGTGAGTCGTGTGTTAGTTGACGTTGCGTTTGTTGTGTTTGTGTGGTTGTGAGCTTGTCTCTGTGCTGGTGAGTGTGTGTACTCACCTATTTGTAGTTGCAAGGGTCTATTCAGAGCTCCTGGCCCCACCTCTTCGCTGTGTGTGTGTGTGTGATGCTCTAGCAGCAACTCCGCCAAAAGTTAACTTTACACAGTTAGTTACTTCTCTATATCAAGCTTCGGTAAAACCGTGATCGCTTTCTTCACTGTCTTTGTTAACCACAACTCTGTTCACTGTCATTGTCTGGAGAATTGCACTGTTACTCTCACCTGTCACCAGGTGGCTCAGCTGTGGCCTCACCTGGCACCAAGTGGCTCGGCTGTGACCTCATCTGTCACCAGGTGGCTCAGCTGTGGCCTCACCTGGCACCAAGTGGCTCGGCTGTGACCTCATCTGTCACCAGGTGGCTCAGCTGTGGCCTCACCTGGCACCAAGTGGCTCGGCTGTGACCTCATCTGTCACCAGGCGGCTCAGCTGTGGCCTCACCTGGCACCAAGTGGCTCGGCTGTGACCTCATCTGTCACCAGGTGGCTCAGCTGTGGCCTCACCTGGCACCAAGTGGCTCGGCTGTGACCTCATCTGTCACCAGGCGGCTCAGCTGTGGCCTCACCTGGCACCAAGTGGCTCGGCTGTGGCCTCATCTGTCACCAGGCGGCTCAGCTGTGGCCTCACCTGGCACCAAGTGGCTCGGCTGTGGCCTCATCTGTCACCAGGCGGCTCAGCTGTGGCCTCACCTGGCACCAAGTGGCTCGGCTGTGACCTCATCTGTCACCAGGCGGCTCAGCTGTGGCCTCGCCTTCATTGACATACTTCGACGTATTAAAAATCGTATTATTACAGGAAAACACTTGCCCACACTGTGAGATCAACTTTCAAGTTTCTGACGAACCTGAGATCTTCCTTAAACAGTCCTGTCTCTCCTTTTGTTGTTTCTTAATTTAAAAAAAAAGTCGAATTTGTATTTATCTGGCTTCCACGTCCAGTTTTATTTTATTTTTATTGTTCTTCTTGTGTACATTTTCACCAGTTGCTTATAATTCATCATTGATTTGTTGTTCACGTTTAACATTGACATTTACTCGTTTACTTTTGTGAATTTACTTTTTTTTTGGTTCCTTTTATTTAGTTTTTATTTCTGTTTTCCATATCCAAGTTTCAATGTCGCCAGGTTTCAAATGTTGCTCTTTTTTTTTTTATTTTGTTGTAAATATTTTTGTATCTTCCTTGTCCATTTTTTTTTTTTTGGCTGATGAAGCGGAAATTACATTTGTGTGTGTGTGTACCTCAGAGATTTACGTATAATTCAACTTGCGCCTGAAGTTCGCCTTACCTTCTTACCTGAAGTGTGTGTGTGTGTGTGTGTGTGTGTGTGTGTGTGTGTGTGTGTGTGTGTGTGTGTGTGTGTGTGTGTGTGTGTGTGTGTGTGTATGTGTGTGTGTGTGTGTGTACTCACCTAATTGTACTCACCTACTTGTGGTTGCAGGGGTCGAGACTCAGCTCCTGGCCCCGCCTGTTCAATGAACGCTACTAGGTCCTCTCTCTCCCTGCTCCCTGAGCTTTATCATACCTCTGCTTAAAGCTATGTATGGTTTCTGCCTCCATTACATCACTTGCCAGACTATTCCACTTCTTGACAACTCTATGACTGAAGAAATATTTCCTAACATCCCAGTGACTCATCTGAGTCTTTAACTTCCTTTCTGTGTCCCTTCTCTGGAATATTTTGTCTCTGTCCACCTTGTTTATTCCACGCAGTATTTTGTATGTCGTTATCATGTGTCCCCTGACCCTCCTGTCCTCCAGTGTCGTCAGGCCGATTTTCCCTTAACCTTTCTTCGTAGGACATTCCCCTTAGCTCTGGAACTAACCTTGTCGCAAACCTTTGCACTTTCTCTAATTTCCTAACGTGCTTGACCCGGTGCGGGTTCCAAACTGGTGCTGCATACTCCAGTATTGGCCTGACGTACCCGGTGTACAGTGTCTTGAAAGATTCCTTACTTAGGTAGCGGAACGCTAATCTCAGGTTTTCCAGGCGCCCATATGCTGCAGCAGTTATCTGGTTGATGTGTGTTTCAGGAGACGTATTCGGTGTTATACTCACGCCAAGATCTTTCTCCTTGAGCGAGGTTTGCAGTTTTTGTCCACCTAGCCTATACTCTGTCTGCGGTCTTCTTTGCCCTTCTCCGATCTTCATGACTTTGCATTTGGCTGGGTTGAATTCGAGAAGCCAGTTGCTGGACCAGGTGTCCAGTCTGTCCAGGTCTCTTTGAAGTCCTGCCTGATCCTCATCTGCGAGCAGGGACGCTTCTGAGTCTATCCCTTCCATCATGAGTGTGTATGTGTGTGTGTACTCACCTAATTGTGGTTGCAAGGGTCGAGACTCAGCTCCTGGCGTGTGTGTGTGTGTGTGTGACCATTCATAACAAATTTCACAGACTCTGCTTCCATTTAACACTTTACTTACACAGTAGCTACCGAAAACCTAAATTCTTACGATTTTCAGCCTCCCATAGGTAGCTGCTAAGCTTCCACTCCTAGTTACCTTATCACCAGTAGTTAATTACATTTGCCCCGAGAGAGAAACTGTGGTGTCTCCCACTCTTAGTCTTATCTATCACCATGCAATTCATTGAAACATCTATCTGGCCATTAAAAATTAAATATTCCACGGACGAGGCGTGTCCACACTGCAGGTACTGGTAGGTTCGCCAGGTCGGGTCCTGTCTCGGGTCTCCTCCGCGCTGTGACCCGGCTGATCCACACTGACGATCAGGGACCTGACGCCTCGAAGTCCCAACTCGCGAGTGTTGCAGATCTTTCCCTCATAATTCTGTAATTATTTTGCATTTCTTAATAAAAGAATTATTTTTCTTTCTGCATTTTCATTGTTTTTTCTTGATCGCTCTACACATTTACCTGTAGTTAACTTTACACTCTCAGCTAAGGTTCAAATATCATTTTTACCTGTAGTTACTTTTCACCATTTGTTCTTCTTCAAGGTTCACTTTAACATTCTGGGGGTGAATGTGACCCCCTTTTTACCCCCACCAGAGTTAATTACCAGTCCCCCTTCAAAGAACAAAAGGCACAATACCACTACTGGAACAATACACAAATAACCTGCCCCACATATGACGACGTTTCGGTCCGACTTGTCCCGTGTGACTAGTTAATGGCTCAAGTCGGACAGAAACGTTGCTTACGTACATTTCTCACGTACAAAAAATCCCACATTCTTGTCCCAAGTGAACATTAAACCCATCACTACCCTGAGGGTAAGTGTTTGGTTTAATGTTGATGGCAAGAAACTTTAGAATATAATTCCGTCAAGGATCCTTTGGAATATTTATACTATTTCTGAAAGGATAATTCCAAACCATAGCAAAAGAGTCTATAAGATTATCTATTTATACTAATATTTAATAAAAATGAATATGCAAAGTATAGAATTTAATCCTGGCTACTGTTGAGAGTAATTTGTCATAAAACTACGTTTGTGCGTTAATCTTTCTTATTTCTGTTTACATAATAATAATAATAATAATAATAATAATAATAATAATAATAATAATAATAATAATAATAATAATAATAATAATAATAATAATAATAATAATAATAATATTTCTATCTTCAAGTACATGTACAGTATATACAGACCTAGATGACATCAGTGACGTACTACTATATATAGAAAGCCCCTTGTTATGCACAGCATTTCGGGGGAAATTAGGTCAGTTTTGTCCCCAGGATGCGACCCACACCAGTCGACTAACACTCGGGTATCTATTTTACTGCTAAGTGAACAGGGACAACAGATACCTTAAGGAAACACGCCCGAATATCACATTATTAACTTTAAATACTTTTTTAATGTTCCTGCTTTGTTTAATTACCTGCCATCAGTATTCACAGAGCTTTTACATATTTCCTTCGCTCTACGAAAGATCAGATTGCGTGCTGTTAATGCTATATTCGTACTGTTTTACTAATGTCGTTTTCTGTATCGAAACAAACTGAATTTTGTCTCTGATGGATATGACGTGTTGCGTTACCCAGTGTCTGAAGCTCTTAGTGAAGACTAGACACGGTGGAGGTTCATCAAGGTGGAGAGCTCTGTGGAGGTTCATCAAGGTGGAGAGCTCTGTGGAGGTTCATCAAGGTGGAGAGCTCTGTGGAGGTTCATCAAGGTGGAGAGCTCTGTGGAGGTTCATCAAGGTGGAGAGCTCTGTGGAGGTTCATCAAGGTGGAGAGCTCTGTGGAGGTTCATCAAGGTGGAGAGCTCTGTGGAGGTTCATCAAGGTGGAGAGCTCTGTGGAGGTTCATCAAGGTGGAGAGCTCTGTGGAGGTTCATCAAGGTGGAGAGCTCTGTGGAGGTTCATCAAGGTGGAGAGCTCTGTGGAGGTTCATCAAGGTAGAGAGCTCTGTGGAGGTTCATCAAGGTGGAGAGCTCTGTGGAGGTTCATCAAGGTGGAGAGCTCTGTGGAGGTTCATCAAGGTGGAGAGCTCTGTGGAGGTTCATCAAGGTGGAGAGCTCTGTGGAGGTTCATCAAGGTGGAGAGCTCTGTGGAGGTTCATCAAGGTGGAGAGCTCTGTGGAGGTTCATCAAGGTGGAGAGCTCTGTGGAGGTTCATCAAGGTGGAGAGCTCTGTGGAGGTTCATCAAGGTGGAGAGCTCTGTGGAGGTTCATCAAGGTGGAGAGCTCTGTGGAGGTTCATCAAGGTGGAGAGCTCTGTGGAGGTTCATCAAGGTGGAGAGCTCTGTGGAGGTTCATCAAGGTGGAGAGCTCTGTGGAGGTTCATCAAGGTGGAGAGCTCTGTGAAGGTTCATCAAGGTGGAGAGCTCTGTGAAGGTTCATCAAGGTGGAGAGCTCTGTGGAGGTTCATCAAGGTGGAGAGCTCTGTGGAGGTTCATCAAGGTGGAGAGCTCTGTGGAGGTTCATCAAGGTGGAGAGCTCTGTGGAGGTTCATCAAGGTAGAGAGCTCTGTGAAGGTTCATCAAGGTAGAGAGCTCTGTGAAGGTTCATCAAGGTGGAGAGCTCTGTGAAGGTTCATCAAGGTGGAGAGCTCTGTGAAGGTTCATCAAGGTAGAGAGCTCTGTGAAGGTTCATCAAGGTGGAGAGCTCTGTGGAGGTTCATCAAGGTAGAGAGCTCTGTGGAGGTTCATCAAGGTAGAGAGCTCTGTGGAGGTTCATCAAGGTGGAGAGCTCTGTGAAGGTTCATCAAGGTGGAGAGCTCTGTGGAGGTTCATCAAGGTGGAGAGCTCTGTGGAGGTTCATCAAGGTGGAGAGCTCTGTGGAGGTTCATCAAGGTGGAGAGCTCTGTGGAGGTTCATCAAGGTAGAGAGCTCTGTGAAGGTTCATCAAGGTAGAGAGCTCTGTGAAGGTTCATCAAGGTGGAGAGCTCTGTGAAGGTTCATCAAGGTGGAGAGCTCTGTGAAGGTTCATCAAGGTAGAGAGCTCTGTGAAGGTTCATCAAGGTAGAGAGCTCTGTGGAGGTTCATCAAGGTGGAGAGCTCTGTGAAGGTTCATCAAGGTACAGAGCTCTGTGAAGGTTAACATGAACTGACCTGGAGTTGAGGTGGCGCGAGCTGACCTTGCCATCCACTCGAATTATTATTATTATTATTACAATCATAACCAAGCGCTAAACCCACAAGGGTCATGCAGCGCTAAGCATCCACTCGAAGTGTTATGAGCGATATTAGTGCAGTATCCATTATTTTGTTCTTCTGCGACGCTTGACAGGTACAATGATGATAATCTAAGCTTTTATTTAGGCTCTGTATATATAGCATACATGTGACATGTAAGAGAACAACAACAACAACAACAATAATAATAATAATAACAATAATAATAATAATAATAATAATAATAATAATAATAATAATAATAATAATAATAATAATAATAATAATAATAATAATAATAATAATAATGATAATAATAATAATAATAATAATAATAATAATAATAATAATAATAATAATAATCTTTATTTCTACGTGTACAAGCATTTCGGACAAATTAGGTCAATTTTGTCCCCAGGATGCGACCCACACCAGTCAACTAACACCCAGGTACCTATTTTACTGATAGGTGAACATGGACAGCAGGTGTCTTAAGCAAACACATCCTAATGTTTCCACCCGTACCGGGGATCGACTCACGGACTACAGTTTGTCAGCTGGCAATCTAGCTACGAGACAAGGCTTACAAAGGACAACTTTTTCCCTGTAAAGAAAGCCAATTTGATTCCTCTTGGAACGAAGTGTTTCTCTGTATACTTGTCGTACCAGTAATCAGGATCTTGCATAGCAATACTGTCAGTTTATCAAGCTGAAGTTCGTATATCAGCATCCAGTCTTTAATTCGTGAGATAGATTGAAATCACTCTGATGGTGTCAAGTGGAGTGAGAAATGTCAGTTTTTTCGTAGTTGTCAGACTTTCTATGTTGTCAAAGAGTCCTGATGGCTTGAAAATCTGTTCACTACTCCGTCTCATCCTGATGAGTGTGTAGTCACAGTGGTGGCCCATGCTAACTACCTTATGGTGTATAGAAATATACCTAATTGGATTAATCTTATTGTAGCAAGCTGGCCCAGTGGTTTACGCACTGGCCTGGAGTTCTGCGACTCATTCGCCATGATTTCAAATGCGTTCCGTGTTTTTTTTTTTTTTCAAGTGTGTAGTCTTATTCTCTAAAGTACTGGAGGAAATCAGGTTTAATCTGAGAAAGAGGAGGGTAACTCTAATTCTTTGGATCAGCTCTTCACAAACATTAACATATTCATCTTTAAAAGCGTCCAGTGCTGGTAATTATCTTAGTTATTGGCCGGTCTAGTGCTGGTGATTATGGTACGTATGTATAAAGTGTAATAAACACTTATCAATGCTCAATAATAACCCACATGGAGACAATAACTCAGAAGACTAATTATTCTGTATATTTCGACGTCCTTCTGGGATCCTCTTCAGAAGGGGATTGTAATATACAAACCAATTAATCTTCTGAGGTTATTATTGAGCACGGTATGTATGTTTTATTCGGCGTCCCAGTGCTATGAATTCCACCTGTGCCATGGTTCGTTTTTTCAGTGTTTTTATCTGTTTGGTTAGCTCTGGTATTTCCTGTTCTGTTCCTTTTTGCTCCCTCCCATCTTCTTCACCCCTGCTGGAACCGAACCTTAAAGCTGCCGTATTGTCTGTAACCTCAAGGAGTGTTTGACGTTCTCCTCATCACCTTACTGAAGTCTCCAAGGTGAGGTTAACACATTTCATTGTCCTCATGTGTGAAACACATCCCGTGTGATATGAGAATGCAGGGACACCACGACTAGCTTTTGTATCCCCCATGTAACTCATACATAATAGGGTAGTTGTACCCTGTGAATGTTCCCATTATGTAACTATCATACAGAATGGGGGTAGCCACTTGTTTCGGGAGGAAGGGGATAGGGGGGATCTCCAACAATTTAACTGTCCAAGAGAATAAGGTATACACACTGCAGGTGTTCCCACCATGAACATCTGCAGTCTATTATCGCACCAGGAGTGATACTCGCGTAAATTTTTTACGTTTTCATGGTGACTCTTAGCGACCGCGTTGCCAAACATACCGCAGCTATTTTTTTAAATTTTATTAGTTTATTCCTGGTTAAATATATATATATATATATTACTGGATTATGCAACCTAACCTAATCGAGAAATCTAATTTAAATTTAAGAAACTTGCATTTGTGAGCCTAAAGGCGTGTTAAGGAAATGACGTGGGGAACTGCGTATGAAAAGGAACGTAACAGAACGAGGACAGGTTGTACCTTCGTATGAATTACGGTAGCTGCGTACTTCGCGTCTATGAAATTTTATCCATTGGAGAAAAATATCCGTGGCAATATTTTTCATAGAATTTTCCATTAAATCATTTTCACCAGGTCGGCGCTTGTGGCTTTTCTTTCAGTTCTCCAGGATAGTCGTGGCTATAGGATTTTTGTCTTAACGAGTACATTACTTTTACCCCTCTAGATGGCACTACAGTGCCGGCAATCACTTTCAAAGCTATAGTGCTCTGTTTTAGTTTATTCATATATTTCTTGTTGTGTGGGTCTCTGCATGTCTTTCCTTTTGTTGTTCCCGTGTTTCCAAATCCGCATATTTCCCTGGCATAGAATCTACATATATTGTGGGGAGCACTTGTGTTTGTGGCCAGTGTTGCATGGTGTTACATAGCCTGTGGTGTTGGGGATGTAGATGATGTTGGTGTGAGATGGCTGGTAGTGTTGCTGTTGTTGGAGGGGAAAGGTGTGGCTGGTATTGGTAATGTGAGATGGCTGGTACCGTTGTTGGTGTTATCTGTTAATATCTAAGTAATCAACGTCGCCTTGGCCAGGTCTCAGACCAGGCTTCCTCAGTTGGTAAGGGAGCATTACAGGAATAAGAACCATTAGGAAACAGAAGGGTAAAAAAAAAATTATGTGTGTGCTGAACATAGGCAGAAGTTTGTAAGATTGGTCTGCCATTTTACATATGAGACGAGAAAACCCAGGAATCCTCCCAGGCTTTTGTTGCACTCTCAGAAAGTAGGATGGTACAATCTCCCAGGATGGTTACTGTCTACCAAACTACTGCCTGCTTATGTCGGTAGCGTGAGATGGCTGATGCAGATGATTTCTAGCAGTGTGCAATGGCTGGTGGTGCAAATGGTGTTCTGGGGTGCTAAGTCTTGTGTGGCTGGTACAGTGTGGTGGTGTACTTGGTGTTGTGTGTTACTGTGAAATCAGATATACAGGCATTACTGCGTGATCAGATATATTACTGTGACATCAGGTATATTACTGTGACATCAGGTATACGAGTATTACTGTGATATCAGGTATACTACTGTGGCATCAAGTGTATCAGCCTTACACTCAAGAGCGAACTGCGTTGTTTCCAAAGACATCATCTAATTTTAGGGTTCTAAGGGGAGGAGAGGAGAGGACATGAGCGAGGCCACATCAACACTGGGCACAGAGCCACCATTGTATAGATTCTGAAGGCAGGGGAGACCAAGGTTTTTTTTTCCAATAGTGTGGCACATGACTAGAAGTTCATGTGTGTGTGTGTGTGTGTGTGTGTGTGTGTGTGTGTGTGTGTGTGTGTGTGTGTGTACTCACCTATTTGTGGTTGTAGGGGTTGAGTCGCATCTCCTGTGTTGTAGTTACTAGTTGTCAAAGGCACTTGTCAATGGACACTTGACTTGTGTGTGTGCCCTCTCCCTGCTCCAGGAGCCTTATCGTACCTCATCTTCAAGCTATGTGTATGTGTGTATATGAGGAGGGGGGATGGGGTGGGGGGTTTCACATGCAGTTTTAATTGATGACAAGGATGAAATGTGGCCTTTTATAGTAATAAAAGGATTTATACCAGTAATAAAAACGTTAAAAAATGGTATTTTAATCAACTTTTTTAAACAAAAGTCAACAACAGTCCACGTGTTAGCCAAATAGGTAAAAAAAATCATTTGGACTATAATCCACCATTAGGTGGGCCATTTTTGACCAAGGGGCCAAGAATCTCTTGGTAAACTTGTACAGTAATAAGTAGGCTATCTAGGCCTGTATAGGCTCAAACAAACACTGCTAAGGCTTGGAATATGTACAGCTAGTTGGGCTATGCTCAAGAAGGTAAAGACGATATTACAACCCAGGCGTCCCAAAGGCCTGTTATCCTGGGTGTAAAGGAAGCAAAATAAACACAGCAGAAAAACTTTTTGACTTGTATTATCCTTCACCAATTTAGAACAGAAGTATGTACACTATATACACTATGTACAACAATAGGTATTAGTGCACTCCACGGTAAGCAAGGCAGAATAGAAGCCAGTAGAGAGCAGACCGTGCTTCAACGAGCTCTAGAATGGGAATGACAAGGGCAGACAGGCGAGTGGTACCTACAACACCTCTGCGATTGCCAAAGCCATCTTCTCATTGGCTGGAACCTGGGTACTGATTGAACGACGGGGCCCCATCATCAACCCTTAGTACCTGGTTCGCTGGTTGGGGAAGATAGCCTTACAATGAGGGTGTGTACAAGCGCCGAATAAAGGTTACGTAGTCTTTGCATGCCACAGACGAATTAGTGAAATAATTATAAAGAGTGTCATAGCTCCTGGTCCCGCCTCTTCACTGATCGCTACTAGGTCCTCTCTCTCCCTGTTCCATGAGCTTTATCAAACCTCGTCTTAAAACTATGTATGGTTCCTGCCTCCACTAATTATTGTATAGGCCCCTGGCTGCCTTCGAGAGGGAGCTGGACAGATACTTAAAGTCGATGCCGGATCAGCCGGGAATGGGGAGTACCAGGGATGCTGAGTGCTAGGGATACTGAGTGCTAGGGATGCTGAGTGCTAGGAATGCTGAGTGCTAGGGATGCTGAGTACCAGGGATGCTGAGTACAAGGGATGCTGAGTGCTAGGGATGCTGACTACCAGGGATGCTGAGTACAAGGGATGCTGAGTGCTAGGAATGCTAAGTGCTAGGAATGCTAA
>NC_091301.1:8630806-8760806 GCF_038502225.1 Cherax quadricarinatus
TATGACTTGTGTAGTCGAAGACGTTTTTAAATCCGATAAACCAAGGAGCGAAACGTCGTTTACGTTGTAGGGGAGAAACATAGCTTATTGTTATTATCACCGAGAAGCTATCACATAGAATAGGGTAGCAGCACACTGCTGATGTATCCAAATTAGATAAACAGACCGGGGAAATAGGCAAATAACCCGCACATAAGAGAGAGAGAGAGAGAGAAACTTACGACGACGTTTCGGTGTGACTTTGTAAATGGTCCAAGTCGGACCGAAACGTCGTGGTAAGCTCCTCTCTTATGTGCGGGTTATTTATGTATTGTTCCAGTCACGGTATTGTGACTTTTTTGGTTCTAATATGCGGAAACAACCCGCTTATAAGACGACGTTTGGATCCGACTTGGATCATTAACTAATCGGACCGATTAGATAATGATTCAGTCTGTTAATGGCCCAGTCTGCTTAATGGTCCAGCCTATTCCATTCACGGTATTGTACCTTTTTGTTCTAGGGGAGACATCTTGGTGGTCAGAGGGGTCATAGTGGGTGGGTGGGTCAGCCAGTAGCCAGGGCAGGTGTGTCAAGAGGTGGTCGTGGTGGGTGGGTGGGTCAGCCAGTAGCCAGGGCAGGTGTGTCAAGAGGTGGTCGTGGTGGGTGGGTGGTCAGCCAGCAGCCAGGGGCAGGTGTGTCAAGAGGTGGTCGTGGTGGGTGGGTCAGCCAGTAGCCAGGGCAGGTGTGTCAAGAGGTGGTCGTGGTGGGTGGGTGGGTCAGCCAGTAGCCAGGGCAGGTGTGTCAAGAGGTGGTCGTGGTGGGTGGGTGGGTCAGCCAGTAGCCAGGGCAGGTGTGTCAAGAGGTGGTCGTGGGTGGGTGGGTCAGCCAGCAGCCAGGCAGGTGTGTCAAGAGGTGGTCGGTGGGTGGGTGGGCCAGCCAGTAGCCAGGGCAGGTGTGTCAAGAGGTGGTCGTGGTGGGTGGGTGGGTCAGCCAGCAGCCAGGCAGGTGTGTCAAGAGGTGGTCGTGGTGGGTGGGTGGGTCAGCCAGCAGCCAGGCAGGTGTGTCAAGAGGTGGTCGTGGTGGGTGGGTGGGCAGCCAGCAGCCAGGCAGGTGTGTCAAGAGGTGGTCGGTGGTGGGTGGGTCAGCCAGCAGCCAGGCAGGTGTGTCAAGAGGTGGTTGTGGTGGTGGGTGGGTCAGCCAGCAGCCAGGCAGGTGTGTCAAGAGGTGGTCGTGGTGGGTGGGCGGGTCAGCCAGTAGCCAGGCAGGTGTGTCAAGAGGTGGTTTGGTGGGTGGGTGGGTCAGCCAGCAGCCAGGGCAGGTGTGTCAAGAGGTGGTCGGTGGGTGGGTGGGTCAGCCAGTAGCCAGGCAGGTGTGTCAAGAGGTGGTCGTGGGTGGGTGGGTCAGTGCAGCCTAGGTAGGTGTGTCAAGAGGTGGCCTTTCAGCCAGTAGTCAGGGCAGGTGTGTCAAGAGGTGGTCGTGGTGGGTGGGTGGGTCAGCCAGTAGCCAGGGTAGGTGTGTTAAGAGGTGGTCGTGGTGGGTGGGTGGGTCAGCCAGTAGCCAGGGCAGGTGTGTCAAGAGGTGGTCGTGGTGGGTGGGTGTGTCAGCCAGTAGCCAGGGCAGGCGTGTCAAGAGGTGGTCGTGGTGGGTGGGTGTTTCAGCCAGTAGCCAGGCAGGTGTGTCAAGAGGTGGTCGGTGGGTGGGTGGGTCAGCCAGTAGCCAGGGCAGGTGTGCAAGAGGTGGTCGTGGTGGGTGGGTGGCCAGCCAGCAGCCAGGCAGGTGTGTCCAAGAGGTGGTCGGTGGGGTGGGTGGGTCAGCCAGCAGCCAGGCAGGTGTGTCAAGAGGTGGTCGGTGGGTGGGTGGGTCAGCCAGCAGCCAGGCAGGTGTGTCAAGAGGTGGTCGGTGGTGGGTAAGCAGCAGCCTGGGCAGGTGTGTCAAGAGGTGGTTGTGGTGGGTGGGTGGGTCAGCCAGTAGCCAGGGCAGGTGTGTCAAGAGGTGGTTGTGGTGGGTGGGTGTGTCAGCCAGTAGCCAGGGCAGGTGTGTCAAGAGTTGGTCGTGGTGCGTGGGTCAGTCAGTAGCTAGGGTAGGTGTGTCAAGAGGTGGCCTTTCAGCCAGTAGCCAGGGCAGGCGTGTCAAGAGGTGGTCGTGGTGGGTGTGTGGGTCAGCCAGTAGCCAGGGTATGTGTGTTAAGAGGTGGTCTTTCAGCCAGTAGCCAGGGCAGGTGTGTCAAGAGGTGGTCGTGGTGGGTGGGTGAGTCAGTCAGTAGCCAGGGCAGGTGTGTCAAGAGGTGGTCGTGGTGGGTGGGTGGGTCAGCCAGGGCAGGTGTGTCAAGAGGTGGTCGCGGTGGGTGGGTGGGTCAGCCAGTAGCCAGGGCAGGTGTGTCATCCGTTGCCCACTGGAAAACTTTGTTTATATCTTCTTGGAGGTTAACCGCGTCCTCAGCAGATGACAACCTCATGCAGATCCTAGTATCATCCGCAAAGGATGATACGGTGCTGTGGTGTATATCTCTGTCTATGTCTGATATGAGGATAAGGAATAAGATGGGGGCGAGTACTGTGCCTTGTGGAACAGAGCTCTTCACTATGGCAGCCTCCGATTTAACTCTGTTGAGCAATACTCTTTGTGTTCGATTTGTTAGGAAGTTGAAGATCCATTTCCCCACTTTCCCAGTTATTCCTTTAGCACGTATTTTATGGGCTATTACGCCATGATCGCATTTGTCAAATGCTTTTGCAAAGTCTGTGTATATTACATCTGCATTCTGATTTTCTTCCAGTGCATCCAAGGCCATGTCATAGTGATCCAGTAGTTGTGAGAGGCAGGAGCGACCTGCCCTGAACCCATGTTGCCCTGGATTGTGCAGATTTTGGGAATTCAGGTGATTTGCAATCCTGCTTCTTAGCACTCTTTCAAAGATTTTTGTGGTGGGTGAGTGGGTCAGCCAGTAGCCAGGGCAGGTGTGTCAAGAGGTGGTCGTGGTGGGTGGGTGGGTCAGCCAGTAGCCCGGGCAGGTGTGTCAAGAGGTGGTCGTTGTGGGTGGGTGTGTCAGACACTAGCCAGGGCAGGTGTGTCAAGAGGTGGTCGTTGTGGGTGGGTGGGTCAGCCAGTAGCCAGGGCATTTGTGTCAAGAGGTGGTCGTGGTGGGTGGGTCAGCCAGTAGCTAGGCAGGTGTGTCAAGAGGGGGGTCGGTGGTGGGGTGGGATCAGCCAGCAGCCAGGCAGGTGTGTCCAAGAGGTGGTCCGTGGTGGGTGGATGGGTCAGCCAGTAGCCAGGCAGGTGTGTCAAGAGGTGGTCGTGGTGGGTGGGTCAGCCAGTAGCCAGGACAGGTGTGTCAAGAGGTGGTCATGGTGGGTAGGTGGGTCAGTCAGTAGCCAGGGCAGGTGTGTCAAGAGGTGGTCGTGGTGGGTGGGTGGGTCACACAGTAGCCAGGGCAGGTGTGTCAAGAGGTGGTTGCGGTGGGTGGGTGGGTGGGCCAGTCAGTAGCCAGGACAGGTGTGTCAAGCGGGGGTGGTGGTGGGTGGGTGGGTCAGTCAGTAGCCAGGGCAGGTGTGTCAAGAGGTGGTCGTGGTGGGTGGGTGAGTCAGTCAGTAGCCAGGGCAGGTGTGTCAAGAGGTGGTCGCGGTGGGTGGGTGGGTCAGCCAGGGCAGGTGTGTCAAGAGGTGGTCGCGGTGGGTGGGTGGGTCAGCCAGCAGCCAGGGCAGGTGTGTCAAGAGGTGGTCGGTGGGTGGGTGGGTGGGCAGCCAGGGCAGGTGTGTCGAAGAGGTGGTCGCGGTGGGTGGGTCAGTCAGCAGCCAGGGGCAGGTGTGTCAAGAGGTGGTCGTGGGGGGTGGGTGGGTCAGTCAGTAGCCAGGGCACGTGTGTCAAGAGGTGGTCGTGGGTGGGTGGGTGGGTCACCCAGTAGCCAGGCAGGTGTGTCAAGAGGTGGTTGTGGTGGGTGGGTGGGTGGCTCAGCCAGTAGCCAGGGCAGGTGTGTCAAGAGGTGGTCGTGGGTGGGTGGGTGGGTCAGCAGTAGGGCCAGGCAGGTGTGTCAAGAGGTGGTCGGTGGGTGGGTGTGAGTCAGCAGAGCCAGGGCAGGTGTGTCAAGAGGTGGTCGGTGGGTGGGTGGGTCAGCCAGGGCAGGTGTGTCAAGAGGTGGTCGCGGTGGGTGGGTGGGTCAGCCAGTAGCCAGGGCAGGTGTGTCAAGAGGTGGTCGCGGTGGGTAGGTGGGTCAGCCAGTAGCCAGGGCAAGTGTGTCAAGAGGTGGTCGTGGTGGGTGGGTGGGTCAGCCAGGGCAGGTGTGTCAAGAGGTGGTCGCGGTGGGTAGGTGGGTCAGCCAGTAGCCAGGGCAAGTGTGTCAAGAGGTGGTCGTGGTGGGTGGGTGGGTCAGCAAGGGCAGGTGAGTCAAGAGGTGGTCGCGGAGGGTGGGTGGGTCAGCCAGTAGCCAGGGCAAGTGTGTCAAGAGGTGGTCGTGGTGGGTGGGTGGGTCAGCCAGCAGCCAGGGCAGGTGTGTCAAGAGGTGGTCGTGGTGGGTAGGTGGGTCAGCCAGCAGCCAGGCAAGTGTGTCAAGAGGTGGTCGTGGTGGGTGGGTCAGCCAGGGCAGGTGTGTCAAGAGGTGGTCGCGGTGGGTGGGTGGGTCAGCCAGTAGCCAGGGCAGGTGTGTCAAGAGTGAACATGTTCCATTTTAACTTGGCCATAATTCGTGGTATAACTAATTATGTTGCAGAATCAATAGAGTGAAACAAGTAGAGAAAGAGAAAGAAAGTTTATTTAGGTACAGGTACACATAAATAGTTATTCAAATTATCATACCTAGTAACGGGTGCAAATTACCTAAGATAACCCCCCAAAAAGTTAGACAAAATGACTTATTTCCACTGGGGTCCTTACTTATTTTCACTGGAGAAAGAGAGAGAGAGAGAGGGAGAGAGAGAGAGAGAGAGAGAGAGAGAGAGAGAGAGAGAGAGAGAGAGAGAGAGAGAGAGAGAGAGAGAGAGAGAGAGAGAGAGAGGGAGAGAGAAGGGAAAGAAGGATGAGGAGAATGAGAAGGATAATGAAGAAAGAAGAAGAATCACACGAAACACAAGAGAATGAGAGAAAGAGAGATAGATAGATAGATAGATAGATAGAGAGAGAGAGAGAGAGAGAGAGAGAGAGAGAGAGAGAGAGAGAGAGAGAGAGAGAGAGAGAGAGAGAGAGAGAGAGAGAGAGAGAGAGAGAGAGAGTAGAAGTCGTAATTCCACGCCAAGGCTGTCTGCTGAGGACTGTCTTCCAAATCTATTCTAGATTATGGACTGTCATGCATTTTCTAGATATTCGAGGTAAGGATAGTGAAACAGGTGGGGAGAGAGAGAGAAAAAAAGAAACTAAAGAGATAAAAGAGAGTAGAAAGAGAGTGTAGGGAGAGGAAAGTCGGAGTCTCTGCATCACATACTTTGTGAACGTCAACCGCGGCAGTTCCCATTTTCCTCTTTCTCCTCCTCTCCCCCTCCTCCTTCCCATCCTTCTTCTCCTCCTCCTCCTCCTTCCTCTACTCCTCTTTCCACCCCCCTCCTCTTCCATCTCCAACGACACTGGCTTGCGTATTATCACCCTATTTCTGCCGTTTATTATCTCCTCTGTGTCATATTCTCCCTCTCTATCCCTCCTCTCCCTATCTCTCTCTATTTTCTCTCCCTCCCGCGTCTACCCCTCCCACTCGCCCCCTGCCCCCCGCGCCTGGCTCCGGCTTCGGCGAATCCCTTTTGCGTTTCTGGTAAATGAAAGAAACACGGGGTCCGAAGAGAGAGAGAGTTTGGGGGGGCGCTCCTTCGATCCTATGGGCCCACGCGGGCCTTGGGTGGGGGATGGGCTTTGGTAGGGGGAGCAGGGAGACTGGGCGAGGGGATGGAGAGGAGAATCGGGTAGGGGGTGAAAGGGGTAGGTTGGGCGCTGGAGGAAGGAGGGGTGGCGAGGTTGAAGGAGGGGGTGTTGAGCTCGGATAGGGGTGGTGGAGGTGGAGGGGTGGTAGGGGTCTAGGGGTGGGGGAGAGAGGGGAGGGGGGACGACGGCACGAAGAGAGTACTGCGGAATCCGCTGTAGAGGGAGGCGGAGAAAAGAATTTTAGCTCTTATTTCATTTAAAAATAAAAAAAGAATATGTGTACATCGGCAGTGTGTTGCTCCCCGTCACTCCTTATTTTTTGCTTTCTATCATTGACTAGTGCACCTAGAAAATACACAGTAGTTCTTCACAGCTCCTAACAACAGACAGCCACGGTGTGGTCGTCCAAGTACTTTATCAAGGACCTCAATGGAAATTTAAGGACAAAAATGGAAATTCAAGGACCCCCAATGGAAATTCAAAGACTCCAATGGAAATTCAAGGATCCCAATGGAAATTCAAAGACTCCAATGGAAATTCAAGGACCCCAATGGAAATTCAACGACCCCAATCAAAATTCAAGGACTCCAGTGGAAATAAGTAGCTTTGGCTATTTCTTGTGTTATCCTATTTAATTTACGCACATTACTAGGTATGATAACTGTACTTACGTGTACCTGTACCTAAATAAACTTGTTTACTTATCTACCTTTCTCATGTACTCTCTATGACAGCTTACATCGGGGGAACACCCACAGTGTGTTACTGTACTACACTGTGTAATAATTAAGCAGCGTGAACATCCCCAGTGTGCTCTTCCAGGACTCTCAGACGATACGTCTTAATGTACAAACAGAAGCTAGCGATGTTCTTTTTCGTTTCATATTCTGTCAGACAGGATGGGCTTCGTACGTCAAATGACGAAAAGTGGCGAAGTTGGGAGACTTCAGTAGGGCGGTGAGGATATCGTCAGGTGTTCCACAGTAGGTTCAGTAGGTTGCCAGGTTCAAAGAAAGGGGGAAAAAGAGGAGAGAAAGGGGAGGGAACGTGGGCAGAAATGGAGAAAGGAAGAGAGAGTGGCGAGGAGAGACAGAGGGGGGATATTAGCTGGAGAGAGGAGGGAGAAGTGAGGGGAATGTGATGGAAAGGGAGTTAAAAAGGTGGAAGGGAAGAGGGATAAATTGGAAAACACGGAGGTAATAGAGGCTAAGATGAAAAGGATAAATAATTAAGATTGAAAAATGGAGACGGAATCTAAATAAAACTAGGGAACGGATTAAAGAAAGTGGAAAGGAAGAGACGGAGGAAGGACGGGGTGAGTGAGATAAGAGCAGTGAATTACCGAAGTAAAGATGGGAGCTAACGCAATGAAGAACCTAACTCCCCTTTTTCTTTCTCCCCTTCTTTCTTCCTCCCCTCCCCAAAAATAACTTATAAATGGAGCAAACAAAGAAGGGCAAGCCCAAGGAAGAGAAAGAGAAAGAGAGGAAGAGAGAGAGAGAGTGTAGTAGAGAAGAGGTGATCGAACGAGATGGGTTTCGGGTATTACATTCATAGTCATGGTGGGAAATACTCGAAAATTGGAAAATGGGAAGATGTCGGATGTAGGAAATAAGATGTTGCAAATAAGAAAACGGCAAGACGTTAGACCTAAGAAAATGGGAAGATGCTGCACTGGAGAAAATGGGAAGATGATGCCGAAGATGATGACAATAGAAGCGAGAGAGGAAGAGAATAAATTTAAGCTGACAAAATAAGAAAAAGAGGGGGGAGGGAGTATAAGAAAGATAAAAGCTTTGTAATAGTGGTACCTCTATTAATTGTAGTAGTAAATATAGAAAGAATTTTGGTAGTGCTCGTAGTAGTGCCCTTACAGTGGTAGTTGATGATAGTGGTGATGATAGTAGTAGTAGTAGTGGTAGTAGTGGCGGTAGTAGTAGTGGCAGCAGCGGCAGTAGCAGCAGTAAGGCAGCAGCAGTAGCAGCAGCAGCAGCAGCAGTGGCAGCAGTGGCAGCATAGGCAGCCGCAGCAGCAGCAGCAGCACAGCAGAAGCGGCAGCAGCAGCAGCACAGCAGAAGCAGCAGCAGCAGCAACACAGCAGAAGCAGCAGCAGTAGCAGCACAGCAGAAGCAGCAGCAGCAGCAACACAGCAGAAGCAGCAGCATCAGCAGCAGCAGCAGCAGCAGCAGTGGCAGCAGCGGCAGCGGCAGCAACAGTGGCCGCAGCAGCAGCAAGCAGCAGCAGTAGCAGCAGCAACAGCAGCAGCAGCAGCAGCAGCAGCAACAGCAGCAGCAGCAGCAGCAGCAACAGCAGCAGCAGCAGCAGCAAGCAGCAGCAGCAGAGCAGCAGCAACAGCAGCAGCAGCACAGTAGCAGCAGCAGCAGCAGCAAGCAGCAGCAGCAGTAGCAGCAGCAAGCAGCAGGCAGCAACAGCAGCAGCAGCAGCAGCAGCAGCAGCAGCAGTAGTAGCAGCAGCAGCAGTAGCAGTAGCAGTAGCAGTAGTAGCAGTAGTGGCAGTAGTAGTAGTAGTAGAATGGTCTGGCCCCTCTAGGAATAGTTATAACAGGATTAACGAAGCAAGAGAAGAGGTGACTGAAAATGAAGTTTAAACTGCTACAGTGTTGTTTATGTGGACAAGGACCAGGTATCAAGATAGAAAAAATGAGGAAAGAATACCTAGAAAATAAGTGGGAACGAAGCAGCATAAGTACGAGTAAATGTGCCAAACCCGGATACAGGGACAGGAAATCTTGTCTCAGACACCTTTTGAAGTTTGACGAAAGTTCAAGAGATAAAACTGGGAGAGAAAGGAAGGGAAGGAATTTTATTGGTCTACAAGAAAGCCTTAATACCGTTCCACAAAGTAATAAAAAAAACGGTAAAAACAGAATGGAGTTAAATGAAAAGTGCCAAAATGTATCTCTGGGAGTATCTAAAGGAGAGGAAACGAAGAATAACAAAACAGAGAGGATAAGTGAGACAGGGTACTGAAAATGTGGGGGATTCCTCAGGAATTTGTACTGTCGCTGCTGGTGTTCTTAATTTATGTTAATGATATTCCAAAGACGATCGCGTCTTATTTGTCCCTCTGCTGATTATATAAAACTGATGAGAAAGATACGAACATGGAAAGACAAGAGGAAACTCTAAAAGACCAGAGAAAATGAAGATGTGGTCTTACAATTGGCTCCTGGAAATCAGCTTGAATAAGATGCAAGTTCAGGAACATAAGAAGGTAGAGCTGAAAGTGCTGTCTAGAGAAAAGTAAAGGTTAAAGGGTAGGACCTGTAAGTCAGCACTTCACCAGATATATCTGGAGGTCCTGAAGGCGTTGCCTCGAAGATATATGAAAAATGGTTATAGTCATATCCATAATTTTTAAAGGGGTGGACCGGTAAGCCAGCGGAAGGCCTCGGTCAGATGACCAAAAGCTCCAGCGGCGGGTCATCATATAACCAAGATACGCGTCAAGAAACACTTGTCCTGTTTCCTGACAAGTCTTATACCTACCTACCGTTGTCTCAGAGGCATTTGTGAGACTATCAAATCTTAAGCTTCATACAGCATCCTCCACGAAGGGTCCTTGAGGTTGCTGCACACACATATGGCTCGTCATAGTGGCACCTGACCAAGCATGTGCAGAAATAAGAAGTCTGAAGAGTTACGAAATAGTCCAGTTCTGAAAGGGCTGTAATATGTGAAACAACTAAAGGGTGACCCCTAATTATCCTATAGAACATGTGAATTCAGGGATACGGGGAATACAGGCGAAAACTAAATAATCAGATAAGCAACGAAGACATCATGATGCCTTTCTTTACTCCCTGCGTAAAGAATGACATCAAGATCTATACAAGGTGTTAAAAAAAAACTCAGTACAGTTTCAAGACGAGGTACGATAAAGCCCATATAGAAATCTCTCTCTCTCTCTCTCTCTCTCTCACACACACACACATACACACACACACACACACACACACACACACACACACACACACACACAATACTCAGGAAGGAGGTTGCCTTAAAGAGAGGAGGCGAGGGTGGACAGGAGTTTAAAGGCGAGACCCACAACAAGGCGCCGTCATGGCCGAGCAGTTACAGAACTGGCCTTGGAATTCAAGGACCCTGAGATCGAATCCTTCATCCCCTCCTCCTCTCCCCCCCCCCACACGCATCTCCAGCTTCCCCTGTCCACAAACACCCCCTACCACCAGAGATGCGTTTAAAGTAGGCAATACACAAACTACTCCCCCCTCCCCATTACTTTGCCGCTGTTAATGGGACACAGAAAAAAATTTAGCTGTCAGTTTGTAATCCAGGACTGGCCAGAAAAATGGCACAAATGAGTAAAATATCCTCTTGTTATGCAAATAAGTTCCAATATACCTTCAATTCAGAATGTAAACATCGCCCACTTCGTTTAACAAAACACAGCAGCAAGAGGACTCCTCGTCAACATTGATCCATATTCCGGAAAGGAAGCTTCAGATGACGTTTCGGTCCGTCCTGGACTACGGTGAAGATACATGGGTTATCAAGTCACCACTTATCAAGTCACTGGGTTATCAAGTCACTAGCTATCAAGACACATGTGTTATCAAGTCACTAGTTATCAAGACACATGGGGTATTAATTCACCAGTATGTTATCTAAAGTTTAGCGCTTAAAGTAAGGATTATATGTGAATGTTCCAACCACGGTGTTGCCACTTTAATTCTTGAGAGGAAGAACACTTGCGAAGATTGAAGAAGGCTACGAGAACAGGAGGCTTGGCCTGTGACGGGGCCGCCGGGGGCGGTGACCCCCCCGAAATCGTCTTCAGGTTTCTTCTGCTCGCGCTCACACCATCACTTTTCGGAATCCAGTTAACACCGTTTGCGAGGTGAAAAATCAGGAGTGCTGAAGATGTCCATTCAAAGGAAGTGCTTAGATGATAGTGGGGGGCTCTTCATTCAAGAAATAAAAGGTACTTTCCCTTTCCGGCACAACCCTTACGGGCTAAGCGCTCACCATGAGTAAAATAATAACGTAGCGACTGGTGAGGGAATCTGGGGTAGAGGTGTCAAGGTTTCGAGGGAACCATGGCTGTGGGGGGCTGGTGATTTATGAAGGAAGAGTTGTCTGTCGAACCAAAGACTGTGGGGAAGATAGTGTTTCCTGAAGAAATGGCTGTGGATTAGAAGACGGATTTGGGGAAAGTGCTTTATGAAGCAAGGGTTGTTAGAACAAAGAAAAGGGTTAAAGGGTTGCCAAAAGATGGTGAATAATGGTGACTTGCTAGTGGTGTGAAGTGTGTAGTGGGTCTTTGAGTGGTGCTATCTGTGGGAAGGAAGTAAGAAAAATAAAGTCCATTCTCGTACCACGAGTGATAAAAGTCAAAATTTGAACGTTTCCTGGTTTATCTCGTCCACCTCGTTGTCAGGGGGAATCATTGCTGGTTTTGCTTTTCTGATTTAGAGTAACGTAACTTTACCTATTCTAGCTAAATCTAAACTAAACAACATTTAAAAATGTTCGGGAAGCTTTAAGACGTTGATTCTAGGCACCACCGGGAAAGTTATGTTGTAAAACTAAGACTCGACTGAAAATTTAGTTGGAGAGAGGACCGTGGAGGGATGAATGTGGTTGGTGAGAGGATTGTGGAGGGCTGAATGTGGTTGGTGAGAGGACCGTGGAGGGATGAATGTGGTTGGTGAGAGGATTGTGGAGGGCTGAATGTGGTTGGTGAGAGGACCGTGGAGGGATGAATGTGGTTGGTGAGAGGATTCTGGAGGGATGAATGTGGTTGGTGAGAGGATTGTGGAGGGATGAATGTGGTTGGTGAGAGGATTGTGGAGGGATGAATGTGGTTGGTGAGAGGATTGTGGAGGGACGAATGTAGTTGGTGAGAGGATTGTGGAGGGATGAATGTGGTTGGTGAGAGGATTGTGGAGGGATGAATGTAGTTGGTGAGAGGATTGTGGAGGGATGAATGTGGTTGGTAAGAGGATCGTGGAGGGATGAATGTGGTTGGTGAGAGGATTGTGGAGGGATGAATGTAGGTGGTGAGAGGATCGTGGAGGGATGAATGTGGTTGGTGAGAGGATTGTGGAGGGATGAATGTAGTTGGTGAGAGGATTGTGGAGGGATGAATGTAGTTGGTGAGAGGATCGTGGAGGGATGAATGTGGTTGGTGAGAGGAAAGTGGCGGTATGAGGGCTGTTATTGGGTGAGGGATATGGGGCAAAATTGTTATCGATGCATCACTGTAATAGTTTTATGGACTATCAAAGAGTGTTTTGCAAGTTGCTAGTCTGTATAATAATAGTCTACTAGCACACTCAAAAAGACCTCTACACAAGAAGGTAGCCGTGGAGTGAACTCTTCAAGTCAAAGGAAGTCATTTGGAAAGACGAGATCTTTGAGGCACAAGAAGATTTTTACAAAAATCAAGCAAGTGGCCTAAAATGTCCTAGCCCTAAGATCTCAAATATTATAAAAGCTATGAACTGGGATTCCTTTCTCCCTGGTAATATATATATATATATATATATATATATATATATATATATATATATATATATATATATATATATATATATATATATATATATATATATATATATATATACTTATATATTGACAACACAAGCTGGAGAACCTTTGGAGCAGAATGCCATTATCATATTTATGGGGAAGCTCTAAATCCGCTGGGAAACGGAAATCCATTTTCTTTAATCAGAGGAAAGGGGTAGAGGGTTATAAAGCAGTTCCAACCCCTGGATGAGGAGCCCTTTACCAGCATTAAGGAAAAGGCATAATGTGGGGTTGTGGAGTGTGAGATAGAATAGGACACGGGGATTACTTATGCATATTCGCACCGAGGCGGTGACGTCTCACCATCTCGAAAGCCTGTGGGGAAATGTTATTGTTTTTTAAATAACAGGTTAGGGAGCCTTACTTCTTATACCCTGTGTTGTGTTTCTGCTTAGTGAGCTCAGCGAGACGACCAGACCCTTACAATTATTCCAGTAATTAACCCATAACTGCCAGCACTAATCGTTGTTTTGTAACAGCAATCCATTGGTCGTAACACTAATCATTTGCTCGTGACACTAATCCGTATTTCGTGACACTACTTTATCTTTAGCAATACTAATACTTGGTTCCAGGAAATTATTCATAGATGATGACAGTGATCTATGGGTCTTAACGCTAATCAACTATTCCAAGCACTAATGTATATTTCGGGAAATTAACCCATGGTATGTGATACTGATCAAAAATTTATGGAAGAAAAATTATAAAATAATTGAAGCCTATTTTAGATCATTCCTGCTCCATACGTTCTGGAAATTATACTTTAAATGACCAAATTTATCCTCCGTATGAGGAATCATATTTTTTATTTAAGAGCCAGAGAGAAAAAAAAATTACACCGTCAATAATAAATTAACATGATTTAACTAATTAAAGAAAAGAAGAAAATGAAAGAGACAATGAATTGTGGCTCGTGATCTTGTGGTGAGAGGCTGAGTCAGTTGATGCCAGGGAGTGTGTGTGCTAGTGACTGAGTCAGCTGATACTAGGGAGTGTGTGCTAGTGACTGAGTCAGCTGATACCAGGGAGTGTGTGCTAGTGACTGAGTCAGCTGATACCAGGGATTGTGTGCTAGTGACTGAGTCAGCTGATACCAGGGAGTGTGTGCTAGTGACTGAGCCAGCTGATGCCAGGCAGTGTGTGCTAGTGACTGAGTCAGCTGATACCAGGGAGTGTGTGCTAGTGACTGAGCCAGCTGATGCCAGGCAGTGTGTGCTAGTGACTGAGCCAGCTGATGCCAGGGAGTGTGTCCTAGTGACTGAGTCAGCTGATACCAGGGAGTGTGTGCTAGTGACTGAGCCAGCTGATGCCAGGCAGTGTGTGCTAGTGACTTAGCTGACGCCAGGCAGTGTGTGCTAGTGACTTAGCCGATGCCGGGCAGTGTGTGATAATGACTGACTCAGTTGATGCCAGGCAGTGAGTGCTAGTCTCTCGCCTCTTGCAATGAAGCGAAAGCATCCGAAGTTCTTAAAATGGAGACATATTGGGCGGACAGTTCTGTCAGTGGGTAGGTAGAAGATGGGAAGTGATAGAGTGAAGCACAGCTGGATGAAGTCCAGTCCAGGAGGAATAATCCTGAGCGAAGACTCGGCACTGGTTCTTCACGAGGCGCGTCAGTTTTCCAAGCTACTCTGCGTTCTTGAAGATGGAGTCAAGTCCCCAACACCAGTTAAATCGAGTATAAACAAACCACGGAACGAGCGGGGATTGAATCCATGACAAGTGAGTTCTAAAACTCTTATTGTAGCCAGCTGGCCGAGTAGCTTACGCACCAGCCTGGAGTTTTAGGAATTCCTATGGGTTCGATCCCTGCCCGTTCCGTGGTTTGTTTGTAATCGTGTTATTACGATTTCGTGAATCATGATTCAAGTATAGTTCTATCCAGACCGGGATCTCAATAACAGAACTTCAAGAGTTGAATCAATAAGCAGTAAATCTTTATACTATTCTCCTGGTTTACGTGTGACCCGTAACAGACCTGTTTGGAAAGAAAAACACAAGGAATTACCAGAAGAACATTATTATAGTATCCCACCTGGAGGTTACCTGGAGGTTATTCCGGGGATCAACGCCCCCGCGGCCCGGTCCACGACCAGGCCTCCCGATGTATCAAGGCCTGATTAACTAGGCTGTTACTGCTGGCCGCACGCAGTCCGACGTACGAGCCACAGCCCGGCTGATCCGGCACCGACTTTAGGTATCTGTCCAGCTCTCTCTTGAAGGCAGCCAGGGGTTTATTGGCAATTCCCCTAATGCTTGATGGGAGGCTGTTGAACAGTTTTGGGCCCCGGACACTTATGGTGTTTTCTCTTAGTGTACCAATGGCGCCCCTACTTTTTATTGGCGGCATTTTGCATCGCCTGCCCAGTCTTTTACTTTCGTAGGGAGTGATTTCTGTGTGCAGATTTGGGACCATTCCTTCCAAGATTTTCCAAGTGTAGATTATGATATATCTCTCCCTCCTGCTCTGAAAAGTTAGCATCGTAAAAATATTGCACAAGAAAATACAAGTGTCCAATAATGGAGAGTTGCTTACGTGATCAGGGGCGACGTGGTGGGTAAAGTGAAAAATAAAAAACGGGTGCCTGGTCATGAGGTAAATGAGGAAAAGAATGGAAAGATGTATTTACACAGCTCTAAGTACCCCAATCAACCAGGCCTAAAATCGCTGACAACTGGGCACTCAGCTATGTAATAGTAGAAGTATGTCTCCATATTTTCACAGAGATTACTTGTGAAATACATAGAGTTGGGAGTTTCAGCTATGGTAATCGAGCCCATTCTGCCACAGTTGACGGTATTCAAACCTGAGTCTGGCAGTTCCCGTTTCACTTAATCAAGGGGACGTGTTGTGCTGCTCAGACACATGGTTTTCTGAGTGGCATAGTTTATGGTGTCTGAGACTAGTCTGATACTAGTACTCTCAGTACTGATACTAGTACTCTCAGTACTGATACTAGTACTCTTAGTACTGATGCTAGTACTCTCAGTACTGATACTAGTACTTTCAGTACTGATGCTGGTACTCTCATTACTGATACTAGTACTCTCAAGTCTATGCGTATCTGATTTCTTGTCTGCCAGAGCAGGATGGCTTTGACAGTGGATGGCTTTGACAGTGAAAAGATGTATGCCCAGTTTTTAACTCCAGCTCCGACCTGCCACATGCAGAATTAGCTACTTCGACAATCCCATATCGAGAGCTAATCTCTGTGTGGGTAGATATCCAGGCAAAAATCGTACTCAGACTCTGTTCTGTGGAATATTAGGGTCATTGTCATTGTCTGTTGTGATACTGCTGGTACGTGTTTTGTAGGCAGGTCTTTCAAGTACTGGAGGAACACACTTGGAGTCACAGGATATTACTCCTCCTTGAGTGTTTTTTTTAAGGATGTTGCTTTCTGTCTTCAGTCTCAGGAGGGGAAGAGGATGGGGACTGTGGAGAAAGAGAGAGAAGAAGGAGAGAGGGGAGAGAGAGAGACTGGTGGAGAGAGGAGAGTGTGGATGGGAGGGATGGGGGGAGGATGAGAATGAGAGAGAAAGAGAGAGAGAGAGAGAGAGAGAGAGAGAGAGAGAGAGAGAGAGAGAGAGAGAGACAGAGAGAGAGAGAGAGAGAGAGAGAGAGAGAGAGAGAGAGAGAGAGAGAGAGAGAGAGAGAGAGAGAGAGAGAGAGAGAGAGAGAGAGAGAGAGAGAGAGAGAGAGAGAGAGAGAGAGAGAGAGAGCGCGGGCGGGCAGACAAGGCGGGTGAGGGTACATTCTAGAGAGTTTGAGAGCATGAAGAGAGATGGGATCGTTGGAAGGGCTTCCAGGGAAGTAGACGACTTCCAGTTGAGCGGGGGTAGGGGAGGGTATGGGGCGGAGAGAGCGAGGGAGGGGGAGGGTATGGGGCGGAGAGAGGGATGGAGGGGGAGGGAATGGGGCGGAGGAAGCGATGGAGGGCGGAGGAGAGAGGGGTAAAGTACTCGTGTTGGAAGGAGGGAGGGGTCAGAGTGTGAGGATGACTGGGTGGGGGAAATGAACGGGGACGAAGAGGAGGGGAAGGAAGAAAAGGGGGAAAGCAAGAGGAGTAGGTGTATAAGGTTAGGAAGAGGAGGAGGAGAAGGAGGAGGAGGAAGGAGGTTTAGTAGAAAACGAAAGAACAGCTTTAAGGGAGAAGACTAAAAACCTGGAGTAAAGGAAAAGTGAGGACCAGGTGGAGGATGAAGAGGAAGAGAGAAAGAGAAGCAGAGAGAGAGAGATAGAGTTAACACTGAGTATCAATATATATGTATATATATATATATATATATATATATATATATATATATATATATATATATATATTTATTTTTTTATTATTATCACACGGCCGTTTCCCACCAAGGCAGGGTGGCCCGAAAAAAGAAAAAACTTTCACCATCATTCACTCCATCACTGTCTTGCCAGAAGGGTGCTTTACACTACAGTTTTTAAACTGCAACATTAACACCCTCCTTCCAGAGTGCAGGCACTGTACTTCCCATCTCCAGGACTCAAGTCCGGCCTGCCGGAGGTTTCCTGAATCCTTCATAAATGTTACTTTGCTCACACTCCAACAGCACGTCAAGTATTAAAAACCATTTGTCTCCATTCACTCCTATCAAACACGCTCACGCATGCCTGCTGGAAGTCCAAGCCCTCGCACACAAAAACCTCCTTTACCCCCTCCCTCCAACCCTTCCTAGGCCGACCCCTCACCCCGCCCCTTCCTTCCACTACAGACTGATACACTCTTGAAGTCATTCTGTTTCGCCCCATTCTCTCTACATGTCCGAACCACCTCAACAACCCTTCCTCAGCCCTCTGGACAACAGTTTTGGTAATCCCGCACCTCCTCCTAACTTCCAAACTACGAATTCTCTGCATTATATTCACACCACACATTGCCCTCAGACATGACATCTCCACTGCCTCCAGCCTTCCCCTCCGCTGCAACATTCATCACCCACGCTTCACACCCATATAAGAGCGTTGGTAAAACTATACTCTCATACATTCCCCTCTTTGCCTCCAAGGACAAAGTTCTTTGTCTCCACAGACTCCTAAGTGCACCACTCACTCTTTTTCCCTCATCAATTCTATGATTCACCTCATCTTTCATAGACCCATCCGCTGACACGTCCACTCCCAAATATCTGAATACATTCACCTCCTCCATACTCTCCCTCCAATCTGATATTCAATCTTTCATCACCTAATCTTTTTGTTATCCTCATAACCTTACTCTTTCCTGTATTCACCTTTAATTTTCTTCTTTTGCACTCCCTACCAAATTCATCCACCAATCTCTGCAACTTCTCTTCAGAATCTCCCAAGAGCACAGTGTCATCAGCAAAGAGCAGCTGTGACAACTCCCACTTTGTGTGTGATTCTTTGTCTTTAACTCCACGCCTCTTGCCAAGACCCTCGCATTTACTTCTCTTACAACCCCATCTATAAATATATTAAACAACCACGGTGACATCACACATCCTTGTCTAAGGCCTACCTTTACTGGGAAAAAATTTCCTTCTTTCCTACATACTCTAACTTGAGCCTCACTATCCTCGTAAAAACTCTTCACTGCTTTCAGTAACCTACCTCCTCCACACCATACACTTGCAACATCTGCCACATTGCCCCCCTCATCCACCCTGTCATATGCCTTTTCCAAATCCATAAATGCCACAAAGACCTCTTTAGCCTTATCTAAATACTGTTCACTTATATATATATATATATATATATATATTTATATATATATATATATATATATATATATATATATATATATATATATATATATATATATATATATATATATATATATATATATATATATATATATATATATACTCAAACACCTCTGGACAGGCGATCTTAACTATGCAGGACAAGCCACGGAGGGTGGAAATCTTTAGCTTAAGTACTTTCACACTTGTCAGTGCGTCATCAGGAGCTGTGCAATATTGCAAGGGAGCAATCAAAGCAGGGAGAGAGGTCTCAGAGCAGCGTAGGTGTCACCGGCCACGGTTACCTTTAGAACGGGTTAGTGGTCTTTGCCAACCCCACATACTCCCCCTACTCCCCATAGGGGATAGGAGGGTTTCTGAGATGTCAAGTAGGAAATTATAAGATATAACAAGACAGCCCTAAGCTTTTTCTAATCGTTTATAACAGGTTATATGGTTTGAGAAAATAAGTTTCTCGTTAGATACTGTAGACATGGATAGTTATTATTCTGTGAGGCCTTTTCAGATAATGAAAGAAAGGGAATACAACGTGCTCTTTGTCCATTTAAATGTCCTGCTCTGAGGTGCTCGAATGTTCTACCCACTCGATCTCTTCCTAAATATTGTCTACTATTTTCACAGTGGCTGTTAATATGCCATACATGGGGACTTCTATGCCTATCTGATAATATTTCTATGAACTAAATTCTACTAATACCTTTTAACCTCTCCTTACGTTATCTCGTTATCCTGTGTGCTTGTCATTGAATGGTACATTGACAACTAAAGGAGTTATATAACCATCACAACTGACGTGGTTTGAAGTTTTGGTTCGTAGACACTTATAATTTCTTATAATCTTATGATTTCATACTTGACATCTCAGAAACCCTCCTACCCCATACGGGTAGTAGCGGGATGATGGTAGGGTGGGGTTGGCACCGACCACTAACCCAGTCTAAGGGTAACCGTGGCCGGTGATACTTACGCTTCTCTGAGACCTCTCTTCCTGCTTTGGTTGCTCCCTTGCAACATTGCATAGCTCCTGATGACGCACTGAGAAGTGTGAGTAGCATAAAGATTTCCACCCCGTCTTGGCTTGTATCTGTATATATATATATATATATATATATATATATATATATATATATATATATATATATATATATATATATATATATATATACATACGCTGAATATATACTTTAACTGCTTTAATGCAACCATAATGAACGTCATGAAGTCTACAGGCTTCAAACCTCATGAACCAGCCAGCCAACCTGCTGCCCCTGGTCACCTGGGAGTAAGCAGGTGCCTGGGTAAGCAGGTGCCTGGGTAAGCAGGTGCCTGAGTAAGCAGGTGGGTGGTATGCTGCAGGGTGCTCGACAATAACATAAGGATTTCAAAATCAAAACTTATTTAGTAATTTGGAAATTTAGATTTCCAAACACTTTCAGGACTCACTGTGTGAGTGTGTGTGTGTGTGTGTGTGTGTGTGTGTGTATGTGTGTGTGTGTGTGTATGTGTGTGTGTGTACTCACCTAATTGTGTGCATGTGTGTGTGTGTGTGTACTGACCAAGTTGAGGTTGCAGGGGTCGAGTCCAAGCTCCTGGCCCCGCCTCTTCACTGGTCGCTACTAGGTCACTCTCCTTGAACCGTGAGCTTTATCATACCTCTGCTTAAAGCTATGTATGGATCCTGCCTCCACTACATCGCTTCCCAAACTATTCCACTTCCTGACTACTCTGTGGCTGAAGAAGTACTTCCTAACATCCCTGTGATTCAACTGTGTCTTCAATTTCCAACTGTGTCCCCTTGTTGCTGTGTCCCATCTCTGGAACATTCTGTCTCTGTCCACCTTGTCGATTCCTCTCAGTATTTTATATGTCATTATCATGTCCCCCCTATCTCTCCTGTCTTCCAGTGTCGTCAGGTCGATTTCAACTTCTCCTCGTTGGACATACTTCTTAGCTCAGGGACTAGTCTTGTTGCAAACCTTTGCACTTTCTCTAGTTTCCTTACATGCTTGGCTAGGTGATGTGTGTGTGTACGTGTCCAATGAGAGAGATCAGGAATAAGTTAGGGCAAACTAAAACAAGAGTATATAGAAGAGGGAGACGAAGCAGAGGACAATAAAAAATAAACAGAATGCGTCCAGAAAAGGAGAAAGAAATCAAATAAACAAAACGAAGGTCAGGGATGGTAAGCAAAGACTGGGGGAATGGTGGGGGATGTGGGAAAGAGAGGGGAAGACTGGGATGGGGGAAGGGAATGAGGGGTGGGGAAGATTGGAAGGGAATGAGAGAGAGCACCAATGTTGGGAGAACAGAATAACAAGGCCGTGGCGAAAGATGGGAATGAACGGAAAGGAGGAGGAGGAGGAGGAAGAAGAGGAGGAGGACGAGGAGTTGGATGTGGAGGAGAGGGAACAGAAAAGGAGAAAGACTGGAATAAGAGATGAGGAAGTGTGTGAATGGAGGAGAGAGCTTAAGGGGAGAGTGGAAATGGAGAGTGGAGGAGAGATGGGACGAGGAGAAAGTGGAAGGGGAGGAGGAATGAGAGTATCACAAACTGAGGACTTGAGTGTAGAATGAGAGGTAATCCAGATTGAAAAAAGTTAGAAGTAGAGTTTTGAGAGGGTTGCAAAGGAAGAGGGGAAAGAGGGGAAGGAACAAGAATGGAGAAGAAGAAGAAGAAGAAGAAGAGGAAGAAGAAGAAGAAGAAGAAGAAGAAGAAGAAGAAGAAGAAGAAGAAGAAGAAGAAGAAGAAGAAGAAGAAGAAGAAGAAGAAGAAGAAGAAGAAGAAGAAGAAGAAGAAGAAGAAGAAGAAGAAAAAGAAGAAGAAGAGGAAGAAGAAAAAGAAGAAAAGTAGAAGCAGTGAAGAAAAAAAGAAATATATCTGTGACCGCTATTGAGAGTTCTTCTGTGAGAGGCCAAACTCTCCTGTGAACAATACCCACAGACCATCACAACAATCACAACATAGTCATTCTGGCACTTTATGCAGGACTTTTTCCACAGTGAAAATCTCTACCTTTGTTTTGGCAATGCTTCTACTCATTTCTCCTGGTAGACGACTGAAGAATCTTGAACCCCAGCACCGAGTGCACTAGTTGTGCTTGTGGGACCCCCAGTTTTTCACCGGATTTTGTTCTGCGTCTCTTTACTCCACATTTCTCTCCCCAGTAAACTGTTATGACGGTTTGTAGATGGAGGACATGGTCACCGGAAACTTTCCAAGTGTTGTGTGAATGTGATAAGGTACTGTATCTCTCTCTCTCGGGTCACCACCTGGAAAAGACCAGGGCCTGGACAAGACCAGCGAACCTACTACAATCTCTCTCTCCCTCTCTCTTCTCCAATCCGGAGAGTACAATCCAGAGAGTACATTCCAAGTACTTCGAGGCTTTCCCAGTAGTTTAGGTGCTTTTATGATTCTATGCTGGAAAAAAGATCTTTCTGTACATTTTCCAGCTTGGATATCTCTCCAGCCTTGATAGGGGCTGTAACCACAGAACAATATTTTTAAAAGTGAGGGTACAAATAATGTGAGTATCAGTGGTCTGCTTTCTCACATTTTAGTAGTCCTGATAGCCTAACCCATAATTATCCTGGCTTTTGAAGCGTGTGGCTTAATTTGTTTTGCAAAAGGTTGATTATCTGACATAATTATTCCTGGGTCTCTTACATGTTCCTTACGTACTTTGAGATCGTTTATTTGCCTTATGTTTTTTTCCCTGTACATATTTTGAATTTTCCTTTTTTTCTGCATCTAAACATTTCGAATAAGCATCTGCTGGGTATCGTCTTAAAAGACTTTATTGATATTGTAATTTTTGGTATTTTATTGAGATAAAAGCAACTTTCAGCTTTCTTGTTTTGCTGTCGTTACTAAAACTCTATTATATTTTATATACCACCACTATTTGTGATCTATTTGATAAAAATCTTATTGTTTATCTCCATCTGTGTTCCTGTAATACCTTTGGGCTTGTGATCGCATTTGTCAAAAGCTTTCGCAAACTCCGTGAAAACACATCTACGCTTTGATTTTCATTCAGTACCTCAGTAATTCTGTCATAGTGATCTGATAGGTGTGGGAGGTGGGATCTTACTGCTCTGAAACTACTTGCTTGGGTTGCGTAGCTCATTTTGTTTGTTCATTAACATCAGTAAGTTGATGTCTTTGAAGTCAGAGGGAGAGAAAGAGAGAGAGAGAGAGAGAGAGACTCACAGGGCTGAGGGGTGGGCAATAAAGATAGAGGAGGAGACAGTGTGAGTGTTGTCTTGGGGGAGTCAGTGAGGGCAGGGTACAAGCACCTTGACCTTTCTCAGTTCCTTCTTCCCCTCTTTATTAACACCCCTTCCCTTCTTCAGCTTTCTCTCGCTCTCTCTCTCTCTCTCTCTCTCCCTCTCTCTCTCTCTCTCTCTCTCTCTCTCTCTCTCTCTCTCTCTCTCTCTCTCTCACACACACACACATACACACATTCACGTCTCCCCAGTACTATCTAATGCTCATGTGTGTGAATATGTATGTGTATACGTACATCTGTATATGTATCTGCATGAACAGTACATGTGTATTTACATATAAGTGTGCACAAGTATCTGTAAATATGCCCACGTGCATATCAATAGGGCAGTCAAGTTTTCATTCTTGGGTTAAGCCAGGATTTTATTCTCGGAGGCTTTCAAAATGATAAGAAGCTGAAGATGTTTTTTTTTTCAGTATGTAGGTGGAAAAAGATGTGGTGGTAGAAGTGCAACATTAAAATGGCTTCAGGATGAAATCCAAATATTCTTCCTCGAAGCCTTTTTATTCACTTCTCCGAGGCTATGGGTCCCACAATTGGCATTAGAGATGAACTCCAGGTATGTATATATATATATATATATATATATATATATATATATATATATATATATATATATATTCTTCTTCTTTCAACAAACCGGCCGTATCCCACCGAGGCAGGGTGGCCCAAAAAGAAAAACAAAAGTTTTTCTTTTCAAATTTAGTAATTTATACAGGAGTAGGGGTTACTAGCCCCTTGCTTCCGGCATTTTAGTCGCTTCTTACAACACGTATAGCTTACGGAGGAAGAATTCTGTTCCACTTCCCCATGGAGATAAGAGGAAATAAACAAGAACAAGAACTAGAAAGAAAATAGCAGGAAACCCAGAGGGGTGTGTGTATATATATATATATGCTTGTACATGTATGTGTAGTGTTACCTAAGTGTAAGTAGAAGTAGCAAGACGTACCTGAAATCTTGCATGTTTATAAAACAGAAAAAAGGACACCAGCAATCCTAACATCATGTAAAACAATTACAGGCTTTCGTTTTACACTCACTTGGCAGAACGGTAGTACCTCCCTGGGCGGTTGCTATGTACCAACCTACTACCTAGAATATATATATATATATATATATATATATATATATATATATATATATATATATATATATATATATATATATATATATATATATATCATTCTAGTCCGTTTGGTGTACTAGTAGAACGAGCAGTATTTTATATTATTGTGACCACGAACGAGTGGTATTGATCAATAACAACACTGCACTAGCCAAGGACTCGAACCCATGCTACTTTGGCCTGCCTCATGGTGGGCGGAAACACATGACGCCCTTATCCACTGGACCATACGATCCTTAAGAGTACCGCATCCAGCGGAATTGAATGTTGTACTCGCTACTCAAGGACACACGATGGTGTGGATGACTCTAGGCCAGTTTCATTCTAGCCCCTGTTTGGTGTACTAGTTCAACAAGCAATATTTTATATTATTGTGACCTTCGAGTCCTTGGCTAGTGCAGTGTTGTTATTGATCAATAATATTGATTTGCCGTGTCCTCAATGGATGACACTCTCATGCAGATCCTAGTATCGTCTGCAAATTATGATACAGTGCTATGGTTTACATCTCTATCTGTGTCTGATATGAGAATGAGTAACCCGATGATATCCTGAGCGCTGGCGGACAGATTTCAACCCTGCAGGTGACCCTTTCTGTGTGATGAAATTTGACAGGGGTAAACAGTACCGACTTTTGTTCCCACTACGTAATTATCATGTAAACTTGGAATGCGACACATTTTTCAGGTATCCAAATATATTAGCAAAACTAACATACTGTCGGTAATTCTACCAACATTACTGCTAATGTTGGTAGAATTACCGACAATATGTTAGGTAAAAAGACACAAGTGCAACTAATGTTGTATTGGAGAGCGAAACGTTGCCACAATAAGATGTCTCATTAGTTGCAATTGTGTCCTTTTACCTAACAAAGAAGTTCAAGAAGTCATAATAACACGGTTGTAAACAATCCACGGAACGAGTGGGTTTTGAACCCCATGGCGATTGAGTCGTAAAAAAGTCCATTGATTTACGCATTGGTCTGGAGTTTTACGACTCACTCGCCATGGCTTCAAATCCCACCCCTTTCCTTGTTTTTTTTTTTTTAAAGATGGGGTCTAATGTCCACATAAATCCTCACAAAGTTCCATCCAAACACTTTTCAGAAGTCTCTCTCTCTCTCTCTCTCCTCGCTGAAGATGAAAGGGCTGTGTTCGGGACGTCTCCAGCTCTCCAAGCTTCTCATTATCTGCGTCTCCTGGACCGGACTTTCCAACAATAGGTCTCGCTTCAAAGCTCCGTATAAAAATGTGTTTCAAGTAGCGCATATTGCGAAAGCTCTCTCTCTCTAAGCTCTCTCCGCATTGTTTGGAACAGGGATCTCTAAGGTAGAGGAAACATCTGTTACAACCTGGGTCACACCTCGTCCCGGTCTCTCGCCACGAGTGACACGAATTGCGGTATTTATTGTTTATCAGTGTTGTTTATCTGCTGAAATGTTATTCTGAGTCACAGTCTGTTTTGTTTATAATTTGTTTAACTGTGGCTAAAAGCATAGTTTCATACATTTATTTAACCTAACATAACCTAAACTAACCTAAACTAAGCTAACCTAGCCTAACCTAACCTAAACTAAACTAACCTAATCTAACCTAACCTAACCTAACCTAACCTAACCTAACCTAACCTAAACTAACCTAACCTAACCTACACTAACTTAACCTAGCCTAAACTAACCTAACCTAAACTAACCTAACCTAAACTAACCTAACCTAAACTAACCTAACCTAAACTAACCTAACCTACACTAACTTAACCTAACCTAACCTAATTTAATCTATCCTAACCTATCTAACCTAACCTACCCTACCTGGAGTCTATCTGGAGGGCATTCAGGGGATCAACGTTCCCACGGCCCGGTCCACGACCAGGCCTCCTGGTGGATCAGGGCCTGATCAACCAGGTTGCTACTGTTGGCCGCACGAGTCCAACGTACGAACCACAGCCCGGCTGATTCAGCACCGACTTTAGGTATCTGGCCAGCTCCCTCTTGAAGACAACCAGGGATCAATTGGTAATGCCCTTTATGGCTGGTGGGAGGCTGTTGAACAGTCTTGGGCCCCGGACACTTATTGTGGTTTCTCTCCGTGTAACAATGGCGTCCCTACTTTTCACTGAGAGTATGTTGCATCGCCTGCCAAGTCTTTTGCTTCCGTATTTAGTGATTGCTGTGTGCATATTAGGGACCAGCCCCTACAGAATCTTCCAGATGTAGATTATGGTATATCTCTCTCGCCTGCGCTCCAGTGAGTACAAGTAAAGTGCTTCCAGGCGTTCCCAGTAGTTAAAGTATTGTATGGAACTTATACGTACAGTGAAGGTTCTCTGTACATTATATAGATCTGAAATTTCACCTACCATGAATGGGGATGTTAACGTACAGCAGCAACCTACACTAACTTAACCTAACCTAACCTAATCTAACTTATCTAACCTAACCTAAGCCATCTAACCTAACACTCCCTCCCTCCCTCCTTATTAGGTGCAGAGGCATAAGAAGCACAGTGAATCATGCCCACTTCTCCACTCTCTCCTCTCCAGGACTCACCCCGGGTCCTACGGTTGACAACCAACAGCGCTACTAGTCAACCACAAGCTTCTCACCTGCCTCCATCACAAGGTTATCCATATTTATATAACTTTCACAAGGATATCAATATCGGTATAACTTGCCTCTCGTCAACCTACTGAAAAAAATGATCTTTTCGTTATTTTTAGACTCTTGTGTTTAAAGCCTCTCTGCTACCATTATTTTTGCCAGAGGTGAGTAAAAATCTCTTCTCTCCTTGTCTGTCATTTCTAATTCACCTTATCCCCGGCATCTTCATATTCCTTTTCTCTTCTCATTTTTGGATAATAATATTTTTTTCTCTCTCGTTGTCTCTGTCTCTCATCTGACACTTCAGTGATTTTCGTATTCTTTTTACATGCGTATAAGCCATTTTTTGGGGGTTGCATTTTTCTTCGCGTTATTTTATTGTTCTGTTTTTTATATATATTCTCTGGTTCCTTCTCTTCCATCTGTGACTCATGTCAGTCTGTCACTCTCTTGCATGTCTCTAATTCTTTCTTCTTAATTCTTCCTTCTTTATCGTGATTTTCCGTTATCCCGGGATTTTTTTTTCTATAAATTATTTGAATAATAAGCATTGAAATTCATAATTTTTGTAGAGGTTATTTCTCACTCGCTTTCTCCTCTTTCTTCTTCTCCTAGTCCTCCTCCTCCTCCTTCTCCTCCTCCTTCTCCTCTTCCTCCTCCTCTTCCTCCTCCTTTTCCTTCTCCTTCTTCTCCTCTTCCTCCTTCTCCTTATCCTCCTCCTCCTCCTCCTCCTCCTCCTCCTACTTCTCTTCTTCCTCCTTCTCCTTATCCTCCTCCTCCTCCACCTCCTTCCCCCTCCTCCTCCTCCTCCTTCCCCTCCTCCTCCTCCTCCTTCCCCTCCTCCTCCTCCTCCTACTCCTTCCCGCCTCCTCCTCCCTCCTTCCCCCCTCCTCCTCCTCCTCCTACTCCTTCCCTCCTCCTCCTTCCCTCCTCCTCCTCCTCCTCCTTCCTCCTCCTCCTTCCTCCTCTTCCCTCCCTTCTCCTTCCCTTCTCTTATCCTCCTCCTCCTCCTCCTCCTTCCCCCTCCTCCTCCTCCTCCTCCTCCTCCTCCTCCCTGCTCCTCCTCCTCCTCCCTTTTCCCTTCCTCCTCCTCCTCCTCCTCCCTCTTTTTCCTCCTCCTCCTCCATCCTTCCCCTCCCTCCTCCTCCTCCTCCCTCCTTCCCTCCTCCTCCTCCCTTCCCCCCTCCTCCTCCTCCTCCTCCTCCCCTTCCTCCCCTCTACCTACTCCTCTTCTTCCTCCCTCCTCCTCCTCCTCCTCCTCCCTTCCCTCTCCTCCTACCTCTCTTCTTCCTCCTCCTCCTCCTCCTCTTTCCCTCCTCCTCCTCCTCCTCCTCCCTCCCTCCTCCTCCTCCTCCTCCTCCTCCTCCCCTCCTCCTCCTCTCCTCCTCCTCCTCCTCCTTCTCCCCTCCTCCTCCTCCTCCTTCCCCCCTCCCCTCCTCCTCCTTCCTTCCTTCCTCCTCCTCCTTCCTCCTCCCTCCTCCTCCTCCTCCTACTCCTCCTCCCTTCCCTCCTCCTCCTCCTCCCCTCCTCCTCCCTTCCCTCCTCCTCTTCCCTTCCTCCTCCTTCCTTCCCCCTCCTCCTCCTCCTCCTCCTTCCCTCCTCCTCCTTCCTCGATTCCCCCCTCCTCCTCCTCCTCCTCCTCCTCCTCCCTTCCCTCCTCCTCCTCCCCCTTTCCCCTTCCTCCTCCTCCTACCCCTCCTCCTCCTCCTCCTCCTCCTTCTCCTTATCCTCCTCCTTCTCTCCTACTCCTCCTCCTGCCCCCTCCTCCTCCTCCTCCTCCTTCCCTCCTCCTTCTCCTCCTCCTCCTTCCCCATTCCTCCTCCTCCTCCTAATCCTTCCCCCTCGTCCTCCTTCTCCTCCTCCTTCCTCCTCCTCCTCTTTCCCTCCCCCTCCCCCTCCTCCTCCTCCTCCTCCTTCCCTCCTCTTCCTCCTCCTTCTCCTCCTCCCTTCCTCCTCCTCCTCCTCCTCCTCTTTCCCTCCCCTCCTCCTCCTCCTCCCTCCTCCTCTCCCCTCCTCCTTCCCCCTCCTCCTCCTCCTTCTCCTCCTCCTCCTCCTCCTTCCCTCCTCCTACTCCTCCTCCTTCCCCCTCCTCCTTCTCCTTCGCCCCTCCTCCTCCTCCTTCCCTCCTCCTTCCCCTCCTCCTCCTCGTCCTCCTCCTCCTTCCCTCCTCTTCCTCCTCCTCCTCGTCCTCCTCCTCCTTCCCTCCTCTTCCTCCTCCTCCTCCTTCCCTCCTCCTCCTCCTCCTTCCCCCCTCCTCCTCCTCCTTCCCCCTCCTCCTCTTCCTCCTCCTCCTTCCCCTCCTCCTCCTCCTCCTCCTTCCCCTCCTCCTCCTCCTTCCCTCCTCCTCCTCTTTCCCCACTCCTCCTCCTCCTACCCCCCTCCTCCTCCTCCTCCTTCCCCCCTCCTCCTCCTCCCCATCTCCTCCTCCTTCCCTCCTACTCCTCCTCCTGCCCCCCTCCTCCTCCTCCTCCTTCCCCCTCCTCCTCCTCCTCCTCCTCCTCCTCCCTTCCCCCTCCTCCTCCTCCTTCCTTCCTCCTCCCTTCCCTCCTCCTCCTCCTCCTCCCCCTTCCCCCTCCTCCTCGTCTTCCTCCTCCTTCCCTCCTCCTCCTCCTCCTCCTTCCCCCCTCCTCCTCCTCCCTCCTCCTCCTCCTCTTTCCCCCACTCCTCCTCCTCCACCCCTCCTCCTCCTCCTCCTTCCCCCCTCCTCCTCCTCCCCATCTCCTCCTCCTTCCCTCCTACTCCTCCTCCTGCCCCCTCCTCCTCCTCCTCCTTCCCTCCTCCTCCTCCTCCTCCTCCTCCTCCTCCTCCTCCTCCTCCCTCCTCCTCCTCCTCTCCTCCTCCTCCTCCTTCTCCTCCTTCTTCCTTCCTCCTCCTCCTCCTCCTCCCCTCCTCCTCCTCCTCCTCCTCCCTCCTCCTCCCTCCTCCTCCTCCCCCTCCTCCTCCTTCCTCCTCCTCCTCCTCCTCCATCTTCTCCTTCTCCTCCTCCTCCTCCTCCCCCTTCTCCTCCTCCTCCTCCTCCTTCCTCCTCCTCCCCCTCCTTCCTCCTCCTCCTTCCCCCTCCTCCTCCTTCCTCCTCCTCCTCCTCCTCCTGCCTCCTTCCCCCTCCCTCCCCTCCTCCTCCTCCTCCTCCTCCTCCTCCTCATCCTCCTCCTCCTCCTCCTCCTCCTCCTCCTCCTCCTCTTCCTCCTCCTCCTCCCTCCTCCTCCTCCTCCTCCTCCTTCCTCCTCCTCCTCCTCCTCCTCCTCCCCCCTCCTCCCCTCCTCTCCTACTCCTCCTCCTCCTCCTCCTTCCTTCCTCCTCCTTCCTCCTCCTCTCCTCCTCCTCCTTCTCCTTCCCTCCTCCTCCTCCTTTCCCCTCCTCCTCCTCCTCCCTCCTCCTACTCCTCATTCCCTCCTCTTCCTTGCCCCCCTCCTCCTCCTCCTCCTCCTCCTCCTCCTCCTCCTCCCTCCCCCTCCCTCCTCCTTCCTCCTCCTCCTCCTCCTCCTCCTCATCCTTCTCCCTCCTCTTCCTTCTCCTCCTCCTCCTCCTCCTCCTTCCCTCCTCCTCCTCCTTCCCCCTCCTCCCCTCCTCCTCCTCCTCCTCCTCCCCTCCTCCTCCTCCTCCTTCCTCCTCCTCCTCCTCCTCCTCCTCCTCCTCCTCCTCCTCCTCCTCCTTCCCCCTCCTCCTCCTCCTCCTCCTCCCCTCCCCCTCCTCCTCCTCCTCCTCCCTCCTCCTCCTCCTCCTCCTTCCCCTCCCCCCTCCTCCTCCTCTCCTCCTCCTCCTCAGCTTTTCCTTCCCTCCTCCCTCCTCTTCCTTCCCCCTCCTCCTCCTCCTCCTCCTCCTCCTCCTCCTCTTCCTCCTCCTCCTTCTCCCGCTCCTCCTCCTTCTCTCTCTCATATTCCAATACATTTGCTCTTTTATTACACAGTAGTTTTACAAGGTTCGAATAAGATCCCTAACTTTATTGACAAGCTATATTACAGGTTAAGGATTCCTAACTTTATTGGCAAGCTAAGAGCTGTTACCTACATCAGCTCATTTGAAAGCATTTTTATTGTTATGAGACATGCAAGTAGGGAACAGGATGAAGTTGGAGCTGTCTGTGGGCCAGCATTTTCATTTGATCAACTGACTTTATCTCGTTGACATCATTATGCTGTACAAATGTGTTCTATACTCGAGTCATCCTGGGTATGTATGATCTCAGATGGAGTGATGTTCTGGAGAAGGGTACAGCCAGAGTGAAGTTGCTGCTTTCTGCCCGTCTTGTGGCATAAAAGCTTGTTTCACGCTGTCCTCGAAGTGGATCCAAGTGTGGTATTTTGACAATATTGGCCTTGTACATAACAGTAAGGCCACCCACATCCCTCCTGTGTTGAAGGCTCTCTCTCTCTCTCTCTCTCTCTCTCTCTCTCTCTCTCTCTCTCTCTCTCTCTCTCTCTCTCTCTCTCTCTCTCTCTTCCTGTTTTCCCTACACACCTTTTTTCTTAAAATTTGTCTCCATCAACTTCCTTCCCTTTTCTTCTTTGTCTCTTCTTCTTCTCCTTGTCATCTTCTCCTCTAATTTCTCTTCCTGTCTCTGGCTCCCAGCGGGTGGAAGTCTCCTCCTCGACGTCATGACTTCTACAGACCTCCAGTGGGAGGGAGAAAAAGATGGAGTATTGGGAGAGAGAGAGAGAGAGAGAGAGAGAGAGAGAGAGAGAGAGAGAGAGAGAGAGAGAGAGAGAGAGAGAGAGAGAGAGAGAGAGAGGAGAGGGGACAGCATAGCAAATCCCTCTGTTTTGAAGCCAAGATTCGATCCTGGTTCCATCCCCCCTAACTTGTCTTCATCCGTCGTGCGTCTTCTGATGCGTCTGTCTGTCTGATGCGTCTATCTGTTGCGTCAGTTTAATGTGTCTGTCTATCTGATGCGTCCATCTGTTTGATGCATCAGTCTGTCTGATGCGTCAGTCTGTCGGATGCGTCTGTCTATCTGATGCGTCCGTCTGTCTGATGCATCAGTCTGTCTGATGCGTCCGTCTGTCTGATGCGTCTGTCTGTCTGATGAGTCTGTCTGTCTGATGCGTCCGTCTGTCTGATGCGTCCGTCTGTCTGATGCGTCCGTCTGTTTGATGCGTCCGTCTGTCTGATGCGTCCGTCTGTCTGATGCGTCCGTCTGTTTGATGCGTCCGTCTGTCTGATGCGTCCGTCTGTCTGATGCGTCCGTCTGTTTGATGCGTCCGTCTGTTTGATGCGTCCGTCTGTTTGATGCATCTATCTGGTCATTGACTCTATTTCCTGTCAAGTGCAAAAATGACCGAAGAAAACAAAACAAAAAAAACAGGCAATTCATTTCACGGTAATTCAGAGGTGAACGTCAGTGCGTTTCAGGACGGTGAGGCAGGTGCACGTTCAGTGCTGGCAGGTACACGTTCAGCGCTGGCAGGTGTACGTTAGCACTGGAAGGTGTACGTTCAGCGCTGGCTGGTGTACGTTCAGCGCTGGCAGGTGTACGTTCAGCGCTGGTGTCATGTAGGGGGGTAATGATTAGGGGAATATGGGGGTAAGCGGAGAGAGTCAGTAGGTAAGGGACAGGCGAGGTGGTAGGAGTGAGGTATGCGGAGGTAGGTAGGTAATGTGAGGTCACTGGTGACTACAACTTCACCTCTCATTACTCTACCCACCACTCCACACTGCTCACCCTCTCACTACTTTAACTAAACATAAATAAATGGAGAAAATAACGGGGACAGTAAATATTACTATTCTACTCAAACACAGTTTATTATTAAGTCCTTGTACAATAATATATTTGGGAACAGGAGTACATCATTGGTTTAGATAAATGGGGTGGTACACATAAGCAGTGAGACAGGGAAATACAATCAACTTGACGAAAATGAATATAACTTACAATATAGCACAGAGGACAGTTCACTACAGGAACTAAGCCACAGGTCCCAAGACCTATACAGCACGAGTACTGCGCCAAGCCAGTACTCTGCCCAATGCCTCCAACAGTCTCCTCCAGAGACTTCAGCAGCCTTCTCCCGAGCCCTGCACCCCAGCAGCAGCTCCGCTCGAAGTCTCTGCTCAGGAGCTCTGCACCCCAGCAGCAGCTCCGCTCGAATCTCCTGATCATGCTCTTCCTTGGGCTTTTATGGTGGTCCAAGCACCCTCCACAACCACGTGTACGACCTGACGCCTAGGTCTGAGGCGTCAAGAACAAAAGACCTCAGACGTGGGCGTGGCTACAGACGTTTGCCAAGGCAAGGTGTGACCATATAATTGGTTAAATTAGGTCTCCCCAGAGACCTCACAAGCCCAGCTGGACTACATCACATCCCCCTTTCTCCCCCAATTTAAAATATCTGAGAACTAGGACAATTTGTCCTAGTTATTAGACTATTTTAATCCTAATCCCTTAAATCTATTACAATACAAAGACAAAATTATACATAATACAATTATTCAACTACATGTATTTCCCTCAACCTCCTCAACTACCACAAGGCAGCATAATCAGTACACCTGGCAGTTGGCCAGCATAATAGTCGCTCTCTGGTGCAAAGCCTCCTTACCCGTCATTTCTCCTTAAACCTAAATATCGGGCTCCAGTGCCTTCCCTACTTCTACTAGAAATGCACTAGCCAATGCTAGTCACCCTCGCACGTTAACCATTGGGCCAAACCTCTCTAGGCTTCTATGGCATGGAAAACTGCTCCAACGGGTTGCATTCTTTCAAGTAACTGCAACTGGATCACTTCACGACCACCAAGGTCGCATTTTCGGCACACTTCACATGCACACTACAACATCTGAAAATCGAGACAGGGCAGGCATCGCAGCTAAGACCCTCCATTATCCTATGCCACTACTAGGATTCACTGGCCTCATAAAACAAGGCGGTCATAATCACTGGACCGTTTTCAAGGTCACCTTATTTCACACAGGTAACACTAACACTTCTGGCAAGTCAAAGTAGGCTGGGGACATCTCACACTCTTAATTGTCTCTCATGGCTGGCAGGGCATCCCCGCATACCTGTCGCACAGGTCGACCAGCAAGGCAGGACACACCTCCATGCCGCCCTTGAAAGCAGGCTGGTCCCAGCAGCTGGAGTCCATCTCCGCGGCTCACGTCCTTCCACATCTCCGAGGATGGCAACTCCTTCATAGTAGATTCTCCTGTCCTGGCACACCAGCCAGAATCCCTCACACACCACTGCAGCATCACCGCCATCTCCTCCTCTTGAGCTAGGCAGCATCGCAGCATCACAGCACGGCCGTATCACAGCAGCACACAGCACGGCCACAGCATCGCAGCACGGTCCCAGCATCACAGCACGGCCGCAGCATCTCAACATCATCGCACGACCGCAGCATCTCAACATCACAGCACGGCCGCATCACAGCAGCACACAGCACGGCCACAGCATCGCAGCACGGTCCCAGCATCACAGCACGGCCGCAGCATCTCAACATCATAGCAAGGCCGCAGCATAGTAGACAGCACCACAGCAGCCGACATCAGCAATAGCAGGCAAAGGTCAATTGCTCGGGGTGAGGTGAGGTCACTTCAGGTCATCAACAGCAGGTGCAGTCACCCATCCCTGGCAACTGCGGGTAACTGGCGGTCCGTGGGTGATGGTCACAGAGGCTGGGTGACGCAGACAGACACCCAATACACTGGATGACAGACCAGGGCAGCAATACATCTACTGGGGCACATCAGCTGGGTGACTGGGCATATCAGCTGGGTGACTGGGCACATCAGGTGGACAGCAATCATAGGCAACTCTTCAATGGGTGACAGTTGTGGGTAAGTCTTCCAAGGCGGGCTGGGTGACTCCTCATTCCTCTGTAAATATTCAATTTCGGCCAGTAATTGCTTCCCCCAAAAGTCTCACCCAAATACTGATATTCTCCACCATTTATCTCAAACCAACAACCAACTCCACCAAATATAATATTACACCCAAACAATTATTCAGACCCACCGTCAAAAAAGGACAGTTAAGGTTACTAGGATTATAATATCATACAGATATTCACTTTAGATTTTACACACACAAGAAAAAAAAAGTGGTAGCAAATGGTAGCATAACAAGTATAACCGAGCAGTCAAAAATAAGGCACATGGGACTGGTTCCTACTATAAAAATAATAAGAACCACCACCGCTTAGACACCATGTCATGTAGGGGGGGGGGACCGCTGCCACCATGTCATGTAGGGGGGTAATGATTGAATAGGATATAAGTGGGGAATATGGGAGTAAGGGATTATGTAGGGAGGGGAGAGGCAGGCGAGGTGGTAGGGGTGAGATGATTAGCAGAGGTAGGTAGGTAATGACAGGTCAGTGGTGACCACCACGACACTCTCATTAACTCTACACTACTCACTAACATATGCCTCGCCCATTCTTCACTCATATAAACATAATAAAATATAAGAAAAAAGAATAAATAACGGTGGGCAGTGAATATTACTATTCTACTCAAACACAGTTTATTATTAAGTCTTTGTACAATAATATATTTGGGAACAGAACATTATTGTGGTTTAGATAAATGGGATGGTACACATAAGCAGTGAGACAGGGAACAATCAACTTGACGAAACAGAATATAACTTACAATGTAGCACAGAGGACAGTTCACTACAGGAACTAAGCCACAGGTCCCAAGACCTACACAGCACGAGTACTGCGCCAAGCCAGTACTCTGCCCAATGCCTCCAACAGTCTCCTCCAGAGACTTCAGCAGCCTTCTCCCGACCCCTGCACCCCAGCAGCAGCTCCGCTCGAAGTCTCTGCTCAGGAGCTCTGCACCCCAGCAGCAGCTCCGCTCGAATCTCTGCTCAGGAGCTCTGCACCCCAGCAGCAGCTCCGCTCGAATCTCCTGATCATGCTCTTCCTTGGGCTTTTATGGTGGTCCAAGCACCCTCCACAACCATGTGTACGACCTGACGCCTAGGTCTGAGGCGTCAAGAACAAAAGACCTCAGACGTGGGCGTGGCTACAGACGTTTGCCAAGGCAAGGTGTGACCATATAATTGGTTAAATTAGGTCTCCCCAGAGACCTCACAAGCCCAGCTGGACTACATCACACTGGCAGGTGCACGTTCAGCGCTGGCTGTTGCACGTTCAGCTCTGGCAGGTGTGCGTTCAGCGCTGGCAGGTGTACGTTCAGCACTGGCAGGTGCACGTTCAGCGCTGGCAGGTGCACGTTCAGCGCTGGCAGGTGCACGTTCAGCGCTGGCAGGTGCACGTTCAGCGTTGGCAGGTGCACGTTCAGCCGCTGGCAGGTGCACGTTCAGCGCTGGCAGGTGTACGTTCAGCGCTGGCAGGTGTACATTCAGTGCTGGCAGGTGCACGTTCAGCGCTGGCAGGTGTACGTTCAGCGCTGGCAGGTGCACGTTCAGTGCTGGCAGGTGCACGTTCAGTGCTGGCAGGTGCACGTTCAGTGCTGGCAGGTGCACGTTCAGCGCTCTCAGGTGCACGTTCAGCGATGGCAGGTGCACGTTCAGCGCTGGCAGATGCATGTTCAGTGCTGCAGGTGTAAGTTCAGAGCTGGCAAGTGAACGTTCAGCGCTGGCAAGTGCACGTTCAGCGCTGGCAGGTGCACGTTCAGCGCTGCAGGTGAACGTTCAGCGCTGGCAGGTGCACGTTCAGCGCTGGCAGATGCACATTCAGTGTGGCAGGTGCACGTTCAGCGCTGGCAGGTGCAAGTTCAGCGCTGGCAGGTGCACGTTCAGCGCTGGCAGGTGCGCGTTCAGCGCTGGCAGGTGCACATTCAGCGCTGGCAGGTGCACGTTCAGCGCTGCAGGTGTACGTTCAGCGCTGCAGGTGCACGTTCAGCGCTGGCAGGTGTACGTTCAGCGCTGGCAGGTGCACGTTCAGCGCTGGCAGGTGCACGTTCAGCGCTGGCAGGTGTACGTTCAGCGCTGGCAGGTGTACGTTCAGCGTTGGCAGGTGCACGTTCAGCGCTGGCAGGTGCACGTTCAGCCGCTGGCAGGTGCACGTTCAGCGATGGCAGGTGCACGTTCAGCGCTGGCAGGTGTACGTTCAGTGCTGGCAGGTGCACGTTCAGCGCTGGCAGGTGTACGTTCAGCGCTGGCAGGTGCACGTTCAGTGCTGGCAGGTGCACGTTCAGTGCTGGCAGGTGCAAGTTCAGTGCTGGCAGGTGCACGTTCAGCGCTCTCAGGTGCACGTTCAGCGATGGCAGGTGCACGTTCAGCGCTGGCAGATGCATGTTCAGTGCTGCAGGTGTAAGTTCAGCGCTGGCAAGTGAGCGTTCAGCGCTGGCAAGTGCACGTTCAGCGCTGGCAGGTGCACGTTCAGCGCTGCAGGTGTACGTTCAGCGCTGGCAGGTGCACGTTCAGCGCTGGCAGATGCACGTTCAGTGCTGGCAGGTGCACGTTCAGCGCTGGCAGGTGCAAGTTCAGCGTTGGCAGGTGCACGGTCAGCGCTGGCAGGTGCGCGTTCAGCGCTGTCAGGTGCACATTCAGCGCTGGCAGGTGCACGTTCAGCGCTGCAGGTGCACGTTCAGCGCTGGCAGGTGCGCGTTCAGCGCTGGCAGGTGCGCGTTCAGCACTGCAGGTGTACGTTCAGCGCTGGGAAATGCACGCTCAGCGCTACAGGTGCACGTTCAGCGCTGGCAGGTACACGTTCAGCGCTCTCAGGTGCACGTTCAGCGCTGGCAGGTGCACGTTCAGCGCTGGCAGGTGCACGTTCAGCGCTGGCAGGTGCACGTTCAGCGCTGGCAGTTGCACGTTCAGAGCTGGCAGGTGCACGTTCAGCGCTGGCAGGTGCACGTTCAGCGCTGGCAGGTGCACGTTCAGCGCTGCAGGTGCACGTTCAGCGCTGCAGGTACACGTTCAGCGCTGGCAGGTGCACGTTCAGCGCTGGCAGGTACACGTTCAGCGCTGGCAGGTGCACGTTCAGCGCTGACAGGTGTACGTTCAGCGCTGGCAGGTGCACGTTCAGAGCTGGCAGGTGCACGTTCAGCGCTGGCAGGTGCACGTTCAGCGCTGGCAGGTGCACGTTCAGCGCTGCAGGTGCACGTTCAGCGCTGCAGGTACACGTTCAGCGCTGGCAGGTGCACGTTCAGCGCTGGCAGGTACACGTTCAGCGCTGGCAGGTGCACGTTCAGCGATGCAGGTGCACGTTCAGCGCTGGCAAGTGCACGCTCAGCGCTGCAGGTGCACGTTCAGCGCTGGCAGGTGCACGTTCAGCGCTGGCAGGTGCACGTTCAGCGCTGGCAGGTGCACGTTCAGCGCTGGCAGGTGCACGTTCAGCGCTGCAGGTACACGTTCAGCGCTTGCAAGTGCACGTTCAGCGCTGCAGGTGCACGTTCAGCGATGCAGGTGTACGTTCAGCGCTGCAGGTGCACGTTCAGCGCTGGCAGGTGCATGTTCAGCGCTGGCAGGTGGACGTTCAGCGCTGCTGGTGCACGTTCAGCGCTGCAGGTGCACGTTCAGCGTTGCAGGTGTACATTCAGCGCTGGCAGGTGCACGTTCAGCGCTGGCAGGTGCACGTTCAGCGCTGCAGGTGTACGTTCAGCGCTGGCAGGTGCACGTTCAGCGCTGCAGGTGTACGTTCAGCGCTGCAGGTGCACGTTCAGCGCTGGCAGATGCACGTTCAGCGCTGCAGGTGCACGTTCAGCGCTGCAGGTGCACGTTCAGCGCTGCAGGTGTACGTTCAGCGCTGCAGGTGCACGTTCAGCGCTGCAGGTGCACGTTCAGCGCTGCAGGTGTACGTTCAGCGCTGCAGGTGCACGTTCAGCGCTGCAGGTGCACGTTCAGCGCTGCAGGTGTACGTTCAGCGTTGCAGGTGTACGTTCAGCGCTGCAGGTGCACGTTCAGCGCTGCAGGTGCACGTTCAGCGCTGCAGGTGTACGTTCAGCGCTGCAGGTGTACGTTCAGCGCTGCATGTGTACGTTCAGCGCTGCAGGTGTACGTTCAGCTCTGCAGGTGCACGTTGAGCGCTGCAGGTGCACGTTCAGCGCTGCAGGTGCACGTTCAGCGCTGCAGGTGTACGTTCAGCGCTGCAGGTGCACGTTCAGCGCTGTAGGTGCACGTTCAGCGCTGCAGGTGTACGTTCAGCGCTGCAGGTGCACGTTCAGCGCTGCAGGTGCACGTTCAGCGCTGCAGGTGCACGTTCAGCGCTGCAGGTGCGCGTTCAGCGCTGCAGGTGTACGTTCAGCGCTGCAGGTGCACGTTCAGCGCTGCAGGTGCACGTTCAGCGCTGCAGGTGTACGTTCAGCGCTGCAGGTGTACTTTCAGCGCTGCATGTGCACGTTCAGCACTGCAGGTGTACGTTCAGCGCTGCAGGTGCACGTTCAGCGCTGCAGGTGCACGTTCAGCGCTGCAGGTGTACTTTCAGCGCTGCATGTGCACGTTCAGCACTGCAGGTGTACGTTCAGCGCTGCAGGTGCACGTTCAGCGCTGCAGGTGCACGTTCAGCACTGCAAGTGCACGTTCAGCGCTGCAGGTGTACGTTCAGCGCTGCAGGTGTACGTTCAGCGCTGCAGGTGCACGTTCAGCGCTGCAGGTGTACGTTCAGCGCTGCAGGTGCACGTTCAGCGCTGCAGGTGTACGTTCAGCGCTGCAGGTGTACGTTCAGCGCTTCAGGTGTACGTTCAGCTCTGCAGGAGTACGTTCAGCGCTGCAGGTGTACGTTCAGCTCTGCAGGTGTACGTTCAGCGCTGGCAGGTGTACGTTCAGCGCTGGCAGGTGTACGTTCAGCGCTGGCAGGTGTACGTTCAGCGCTGGCAGGTGTACGTTCAGCGCTGGCAGGTGTACGTTCAGCTCTGCAGGTGTACGTTCAGCTCTGCAGGTGTACGTTCAACGCTGGCAGGTGTACGTTCAGCGCTGGCAGGTGTACGTTCAGCGCTGGCAGGTGTACGTTCAGCGCTGGCAGGTGTACGTTCAGCGCTGGCAGGTGTACGTTCAGCGCTGGCAGGTGTACGTTCAGCGCTGCAGGTGCACGTTCAGCGCTGCAGGTGCACGTTCAGCGCTGGCAGGTGTACGTACAGCGCTGCAGGTGCCCGTACAGCGCTGCAGGTGCACGTTCAGCGCTGGCAGGTGTACGTTCAGCGCTGGCAGGTGTACGTTCAGCGCTGCAGGTGCACGTTCAGCGCTGCAGGTGTACGTTCAGCGCTGGCAGGTGTACGTTCAGCGCTGCAGGTGTACGTTCAGCGCTGCAGGTGTACGTTCAGCGCTGGCAGGTGTACGTTCAGCGCTGCAGGTGTACGTTCAGCGCTGGCAGGTGTACGTTCAGCGCTGGCAGGTGTACGTTCAGCTCTGCAGGTGTACGTTCAGCGCTGGCAGGTGTACGTTCAGCGATGAAAAATTATAAAATATGGAAAAATATTTTAGAATTCTGAATTATTCTGAATATAACACCAGCAATAATAATAATAATAATAATAATAATAATAATAATAATAATAATAATAATAATAATAATAAAAATAATAATAATAATAATAATAATAATGATAATAATAATAATAATGATAATAATAATAATAATAATAATAATAATAATAATAATAATAATAATAATAATAATAATAATAATAATAATAATGAGAGAGCAATAATAATAGTCGTGAAATACAATTTATTCATAAGTGAAGGATGATGAAGAATTTGGAAGCGATGAGGAACACCTTGGATCATCTTAAAGCAACTCTGGTAATCTTGAAGCATCTTGTATCGTCTTAATGCATCTTGTATCATCTGGGATAATGTTGCAGCATCCTGGAACACATTAATGCATCTTGTATCATCTGGGATAATGTTGCAGCATCCTGGAACACATTAATGCATCTTGTATCATCTGGGATAATGTTGCAGCATCCTGGAACACATTAATGCATCTTGTATCATCTGGGATAATGTTGCAGCATCCTGGAACACATTAATGCATCTTGTATCATCTGGGATAATGTTGCAGCATCCTGGAACACATTAATGCATCTTGTATCATCTGGGATAATGTTGCAGCATCCTGGAACACATTAATGCATCTTGGATCATCTTGAAGCCTCTGGGTGCTGCTTCATGCATATTTTTTTGCATCTTTGTTCACACCTAACATCTATCTCTCCATCTCTGCTGATATCTAACATCTATCTCTCCATCTCTGCTGATACCTAACATCTATCTCTCCATCTCTGCTGATACCTAACATCTATCTCTCCATCTCTGCTGATACCTAACATCTATCCCTCCATCTCTGCTGATACCTAACATCTATCTCTCCATCTCTGCTGATACCTAACATCTATCTCTCCATCTCTGCTGATACCTAACATCTATCTCTCCATCCTTGCTGACACCTAACATCTATCTTTCCATTTCGCTGTCTCTTCCTTCACGCTTATCACTAGCCCTCTTCACGCACCGCTCATCTTCAGTTGCAATCTTTTAAAGGGACCTTGAAGTGAAAGGTTCTTGTTCCAAGGAATTGAAGCAACACTACCTTCTTCATACTACTGCTACTGCTACTACTACTACTACTAGTACTACTACTACTACTACTACTAATAATAATAGTAATAATAATAATAATGATAATAATAATAATAATAATAATAATAATAATAATAATAATAATATTAATAATAATAATAATAATAATAATAATAATAATAATAATAATAATAATAATAATAATAATAATAATAGGGAAAAAAGCCTGCTGAGTATACCAGGTAAGATGTTTGGTAGAGATATTATTGAAAGAATTAAGGGTAAGACGGACAGTAGGGTCACAGATGAACAAGGAGGCTTTAGGGAGAGTAGGGGGTGTGTAGACCACGTGTTTACATGGAAGCATATAAGTGAACCATATTTAGATAAAGGTAATGAAGTTTTCGTTGCATTTTTAGATTTAGAAAAGGCACATGATTAGGGCGGATAGGGGAGCAATGTGGCTGATGTTGCAAGTGTATGGAATAGGTGGTAGGTTGCTGAAAGCAATTAAGAGTCTTCTTGAAGATAATGAGGCCCAGATTTGGGTATATAGTAGAGAAGGAGATTATTTTCAAGTAGGCCTTAGACAGGAATGTGTCAAGTCACCATGGTTGTTTAACATATTTATAGATGGGGTTGTATAAGAAGTGAATGCTAGGGTGTTGGGAAGAAGTGTGGGATTAAAATGTATAGAATCTAATACGCAGTGGATGTTGTCACAGTTGCTGTTTATCGATGACACTGTGCTTTGCGGAGATTATGAAGTGAACGAATTTGGGAGGGTATGCAAAAGAAGGAAACTGAAAGTGAATATAGGAAAGAGCAGGGTGATGAGGGTAACAAAAAAATTATTTAATGAAAGACTGGATAACATATTGGAAGGAGGAAGTATGCAGGAAGTGAAAGTGTTCAGACATTTGGGAGTGGACTTGACGGAGGACGGATCTGTGAAAGACGAGGTGAACCATAAAACTGACGAGGGTTAAAAAGGTGAGTGGTGCACTGAAGCATCCCTGGAGATGAAAAACATTATCCATGGATGCAAAAGGAGGGACAAATGAGAGTATAGTAGAACCAACACTCTTATTTGGGTGTGAAGCATGGGTGGTGAATGTTGCAGTGAGGAGGAGGCTGGAGGCCGTGGAGATGTCGTGTCTAAGGGCAATGTGTGGTGTCAATTTTATGCAAAGAATTCGTAGATTGGAGAACAGCAGGAGGTGCTGTGTTACTAAGAGTATTATCCAGAGAGCTGAGGAGGGGTTATTGAGGTGGTTTGATCATTAGGAGAGGATGGAGGAAAATAGGATGACTTGGAGGTTGAATAAATTTGTAGTGGAGGGAAGGCAGGGTAGGAGTCGTCCTAGAGAAGGAGGGAGAGAAGGGGTAAAGGAGGTTTTGTGTGAGAGGATCTTGTACATCCAGCAGGCTTGTGTGAGCCTGTTAACACGATAGGAGTAAGTGGAGGCAAGTGATATTTATGTCTAAATATATATATATATATAAATATATATATATATATATATATATATATATATATATATATATATATATATATATATATATATATATATATATATATATATACATATATATATATATATATATATATATATATATATATATATATATATATATATATATATATATATATATATATATATATATATATATATATATATATATATATATATCGTGCCGAATATGTAAAACTGGTCAATTAGCAAGAACTCATTTAAAATTAAGTCCTTTCCGAAATTTTCTCTTATACGTTTAAAGATATATTTCTTTCATTAATGTTAATGTAAAAATTTTAAATTTTGCACCAAAAGGAACTTAGAAAACTTACCTAACCTTTTTATAACAAGCGCAATTTATTTTCGCCTAACCCAACTAAATATATTTTAGATTTGTTTATAATAATTTAATACTAAACAACCACAGTGAAATGTATTTTTTTCGTTAGGTTCAGAATGATTTTGGCGAAATTATTGCATACACAAATTTTCACTTGTCCTTTATGGCAAGATGAGCGTTGCTATTTAAGACAAGATTGCAAGTTCTGCCTAATCGACACGACATATATATATATATATATATATATATATATATATATATATATATATATATATATATATATATATATATATATATATATATATATATATATATATATATATATATGACACACTCCATATTCATTCTCGACAAGATGGATATGGAGTGCACAATAAACTAGCCAAAGATCTGTAATCCTTTTTCATATACCGTACATTCTTATACTTTCTCTCTTTCGATCTTCGACGTCACTTTAGACTGTTCAGCAGACATATTTTTACAGACCAACTGTCTTCCATTTAACAAGTGATAGGCATAATAATACATGTAATAAGTATATAAATAGATGTAAAGGGTATAATAAAAGTTGTAACAGTCTTAACAACAGATGGAGGATTTTCATGGTCCCTCGTAGTCTGCAGCTTTGGCTCTTCCATGGCCTGCAGATGTGGCCCTCCAATGGCCTGGAGCTGTAGTCCAACCAGTTCTCCATCCGGCCACCGGATGGCAGTGCTCACGGCGGTTGATGTTCCGGTCGGATGGGGGGGGCACCGAAAGCAAAATTGCATCTCAGAGCTAATTGGAAAATTCATTGGCAGTGTTATCCTTATTATTATGATTGAGATGCCATCTTGGCCGGTGCAGGGCTTGCTGGGGTGCAGGGCTTGCTGGGGTGCAGGATTGCTGGGGGTGCAGGATTGCTGGGGGTGCAGGGCTTGCTGGGGTGCAGGGCTTGTTGGGGTGCAGGCTTGCTGGGGTGCAGGGCTTGCTGGGGTGCAGGGCTTGCTGGGGTGCAGGGCTTGCTGGGGTGCAGGGCATGCTGGGGTGCAGGGCTTGCTGGGGTGCAGGGCTTGCTGGGGTGCAGGGCTTGCTGGGGTGCAGGGCTTGCTAGGGTGCAGGGCTTGCTGGGGTGCAGGGCTTGCTGGGGTGCAGGGCTTGCTGGGGTGCAGGATTGCTGGGGGTGCAGGATTGCTGGGGGTGCAGGGCTTGCTGGGGTGCAGGGCTTGTTGGGGTGCAGGCTTGCTGGGGTGCAGGGCTTGCTGGGGTGCAGGGCTTGCTGGGGTGCAGGCTTGCTGGGGTGCAGGGCTTGCTGGGGTGCAGGGCTTGCTGGGGTGCAGGGCTTGCTGGGGTGCAGGGCTTGCTGGGGTGCAGGGCTTGCTGGGGTGCAGGGCTTGCTGGGGTGCAGGGCTTGCTGGGGTGCAGGGCTTGCTAGGGTGCAGGGCTTGCTGGGGTGCAGGGCTTGCTGGGGTGCAGGGCTTGCTGGGGTGCAGGGCTTGCTGGGGTGCAGGGCTTGCTGGGGTGCAGGCTTGCTGGGGTGCAGGGCTTGCAGGGGTGCAGGATTGCTGGGGGTGCAGGAATGCTGGGGGGGCAGGGCGTGCTGGGGGGCAGGGCTTGTTGGGGTGCAGGGCTTGCTGGGGTGCAGGGCTTGCTGGGGTGCAGGATTGCTGGGGGTGCAGGATTGCTGGGGGTGCAGGGCTTGCTGGGGTGCAGGGCTTGTTGGGGTGCAGGCTTGCTGGTGTGCAGGGCTTGCTAGGGTGCAGGGCTTTCTGGGGTGCAGGGCTTGCTGGGGTGCAGGGCTTGCTGGGGTGCAGGGCTTGCTGGGGTGCAGGGCTTGCTGGGGTGCAGGGCTTGCTGGGGTGCAGGGCTTGCTGGGGTTCAGGCTTGCTGGGGTGCAGGGCTTGCTGGGGTGCAGGGCTTGCTGGGGTGCAGGGCTTGCTGGGGTGCAGGGCTTGCTGGGGTGCAGGATTGCTGGGGGTGCAGGATTGCTGGGGGTGCAGGGCTTGCTGGGGTGCAGGGCTTGTTGGGGTGCAGGCTTGCTGGTGTGCAGGGCTTGCTAGGGTGCAGGGCTTTCTGGGGTGCAGGGCTTGCTGGGGTGCAGGGCTTGCTGGGGTGCAGGGCTTGCTGGGGTGCAAGGCTTGCTGGGGTTCAGGCTTGCTGGGGTGCAGGGCTTGCTGGGGTGCAGGGCTTGCTGGGGTGCAGGCTTGCTGGGGTGCAGGCTTGCTGGGGTGCAGGGCTTGCTGGGGTGCAGGGCTTGCTGGGGTGCAGGGTTTGCTGGGGTCCAGGGCTAGCTGGGGGTGCAGGATTTACTGGGGAGCAGGATTTACTGCGGTGCCTGGAGAAAATGGATTAGACCTGCGCTGACAGACAGATGTTGCTGCATGTAGTCAGGCTGGCTAATCATGAGGGGGCTAATATGAATTTTTTTCTTATATGAGGTGCTTGCTGTGGCTGCTTGGTACTGTTGCTGGTAATGATGTTGTTGCTGCTACTGCTTGATCTGGTGTTGTTGCTGCTACTGCTTGGTCTGGTGTTGTTGCTGCTACTGCTTGGTCTGGTGTTGTTGCTGCTACTGCTTGGTCTGGTGTTGTTGCTGCTACTGCTTGGTCTGGTGTTGTTGCTGCTACTGCTTGGTCTGGTGTTGTTGCTGCTACTGCTTGGTCTGGTGTTGTTGCTGCTACTGCTTGGTCTGGTGTTGTTGCTGCTACTACTTGGTCTGGTGGTGTTGCTGCTACTGCTTGGTCTGGTGGTGTTGCTGCTACTGCTTGGTCTGGTGTTGTTGCTGCTACTGCTTGGTCTGGTGTTGTTGCTGCTACTGCTTGGTCTGGTGTTGTTGCTGCTACTACTTGGTCTGGTGTTGTTGCTGCTACTGCTTGGTCTGGTGTTGTTGCTGCTACTGCTTGATCTGGTGTTGTTGCTGCTACTGCTTGGTCTGGTGTTGTTGCTGCTACTGCTTGGTCTGGTGTTGTTGCTGCTACTGCTTGGTCTGGTGTTGTTGCTGCTACTGCTTGATCTGGTGGTGTTGCTGCTACTGCTTGGTCTGGTGGTGTTGCTGCTACTGCTTGGTCTGGTGGTGTTGCTGCTACTGCTTGGTCTGGTGTTGTTGCTGCTACTGCTTGGTCTGGTGTTGTTGCTGCTATTGCTCAGTCTGGTGTTGTTGCTGCTACTGCTTGATCTGGTGGTGTTGCTGCTACTGCTTGGTCTGGTGGTGTTGCTGCTACTGCTTGATCTGGTGTTGTTGCTGCTACTGCTTGGTCTGGTGTTGTTGCTGCTACTGCTTGGTCTGGTGTTGTTGCTGCTACTGCTTGGTCTGGTGGTGTTGCTGCTACTGCTTGATCTGGTGTTGTTGCTGCTACTGCTCAGTCTGGTGTTGTTGCTGCTATTGCTTGGTCTGGTGGTGTTGCTGCTACTGCTTGGTCTGGTGGTGTTGCTGCTACTGCTTGATCTGGTGTTGTTGCTGCTACTGCTTGATCTGGTGTTGTTGCTGCTACTGCTTGGTCTGGTGGTGTTGCTGCTACTGCTTGGTCTGGTGTTGTTGCTGCTACTGCTTGGTCTGGAGTTGTTGCTGCTACTGCTTGGTCTGGTGTTGTTGCTGCTACTGCTTGGTCTGGTGTTGTTGCTGCTACTGCTTGGTCTGGTGTTGTTGCTGCTACTGCTTGGTCTGGTGGTGTTGCTGCTACTGCTTGATCTGGTGGTGTTGCTGCTACTGCTTGATCTGGTGGTGTTGCTGCTACTGCTTGATCTGGTGTTGTTGCTGCTACTGCTTGATCTGGTGTTGTTGCTGCTACTGCTTGGTCTGGTGTTGTTGCTGCTACTGCTTGGTCTGGTGTTGTTGCTGCTACTGCTTGGTCTGGTGTTGTTGCTGCTACTGCTTGGTCTGGTGTTGTTGCTGCTACTGCTTGGTCTGGTGTTGTTGCTGCTACTGCTTGGTCTGGTGTTGTTGCTGCTACTGCTTGGTCTGGTGTTGTTGCTGCTACTGCTTGGTCTGGTGTTGTTGCTGCTACTGCTTGGTCTGGTGTTGCTGCTACTGCTTGGTCTGGTGTTGTTGCTGCTATTGCTTGGTCTGGTGTTGTTGCTGCTACTGCTTGGTCTGGTGTTGTTGCTGCTACTGCTTGGTATGGTGTTGTTGCTGCTACTGCTTGGTCTGGTGTTGTTGCTGCTACTGCTTGGTCTGGTGTTGTTGCTGCTACTGCTTGATCTGGTGTTGTTGCTGCTACTGCTTGGTCTGGTGTTGTTGCTGCTACTGCTTGGTCTGGTGTTGCTGCTGCTTGATGTTGTTGCTGCTACTGCTTGGTCTGGTGTTGTTGCTGCTACTGCTTGGTCTGGTGTTGTTGCTGCTACTGCTTGGTCTGGTGTTGTTGCTGCTACTGCTTGGTCTGGTGTTGTTGCTGCTACTGCTTGATCTGGTGTTGTTGCTGCTACTGCTTGGTATGGTGTTGTTGCTGCTACTGCTTGGTCTGGTGTTGCTGCTACTGCTTGATCTGGTGTTGTTGCTGCTACTGCTTGGTCTGGTGTTGTTGCTGCTACTGCTTGATCTGGTGTTGTTGCTGCTACTGCTTGGTCTGGTGTTGTTGCTGCTATTGCTTGGTCTGGTGTTGTTGCTGCTATTGCTTGGTCTGGTGTTGTTGTTGCTACTGCTTGGTCTGGTGTTGTTGCTGCTACTGCTCAGTCTGGTGTTGTTGCTGCTATTGCTTGGTCTGGTGTTGTTGCTGCTATTGCTTGGTCTGGTGGTGTTGCTGCTATTGCTTGGTCTGGTGTTGTTGTTGCTACTGCTCAGTCTGGTGGTGTTGCTGCTATTGCTTGGTCTGGCGTTGTTGCTGCTACTGCTTGGTCTGGTGTTGTTGCTGCTATTGCTTGGTCTGGTGTTGTTGCTGCTACTGCTTGGTCTGGTGTTGTTGCTGCTACTGCTTGGTCTGGTGTTGTTGCTGCTATTGCTTGGTCTGGTGGTGTTGCTGCTATTGCTTGGTCTGGTGTTGTTGCTGCTATTGCTTGGTCTGGTGTTGTTGCTGCTATTGCTTGGTCTGGTGTTGTTGCTGCTATTGCTTGGTCTGGTGTTGTTGCTGCTATTGCTTGGTCTGGTGTTGTTGCTGCTATTGCTTGGTCTGGTGTTGTTGCTGCTACTGCTTGGTCTGGTGTTGTTGCTGCTATTGCTAGGTCTGGTGTTGTTGCTGCAATTGCTCGGTCTAATGTTGTTGCTGATGATGCTGTTGTTGCCACTAGTGTTGCTTTTGTTCTGTAACTGATGTTAGTGGTGCTGTTACTGGCGTTACTGACACTGCTGTTGTTACTGACTGCTGCTTCTGCTGTTACTGATAGATTTTTTATTATCTCAAAAGAAATAAGACAAAAAATAAAGTACCTACCTCCTCTCTCTGCCTTACCCCTTCTTCTCCCTCCTCTCCCCCTCTTTGTCCCCTTCCTTCCCCTCCTCTTCCTTCCCCTCCGTCAACACAGAACGCGACAGACCGTAAACAAAAACTCAAACTCAGAAGATTTAACAAAAAAAAAAGAAAAAGAAACGGAAAATTAAAATATATGAGGATTAAAAATAAGGTGATAAAGGTAAATATATGTTAAGAGAAAACTGGTATAGATCAAGTACCGTGGGAAGAAGAAGAAGAAGAAGAGAGAGAGAGAGAGAGAGAGAGAGAGAGAGAGAGAGAGAGAGAGACAGAAAGGGAGAGAAATGGTTAGCGTAATGGATTTAGGAAAGGACGGAGGGAGGGGGAGAGAAATAGCAATGGAGAAACGTAGAGAAAGAAGGGGAGAGAGAGTAGCGGGTAGTAAGTGAAAGGAAATGAATGACGGAAAGAGGAAGGGGAAAAAAATAGGAGCGTAGAGAAGACAAGTAAGAGAGGGAGGTGAAGAGAAGAGTACAGTGGAGTACATGGGAGTGCAAGGGAGTGCATAAAGGAGCAGACAGCTGATGACTAGGAAGTTCTCAGTGAGGCTGTCTGCTGAGAAGGACCATCTCTTTCTCCATAAATTACGGACTATCGTTTATATATATATATATATATATATATATATATATATATATATATATATATATATATATATATATATATATATATATATATGTACCTCCTTTGGAACTGACTGGGGACCCACAGCCTCAGAGATGAGAATAAACACATATCAAATTGGATAATGATCACGGAGTTTACATGAGAGACGTAGGCAGATGAAAGGCATGGTGGATTTTAATTAACTTCCCTCGCCTTATTGGTATCGTTCTTATGGTAACTACTCTTGTTACTCAACACCTCAATGAGCTTCCCGTACCAGTGTGGCTACCTCAGGACACTGTGGTGCTGGCGGACGTGCACCACTGCTGGACGTGCACCGCTGCTGGACGTGCACCGCTGCTGGACGTGCACCACTGCTGGACGTGCACCGCTGCTGGACGTGCACCGCTGCTGGACGTGCACCACTGCTGGACGTGCACCGCTGCTGGACGTGCACCGCTGCTGGACGTGCACCACTGCTGGACGTGCACCGCTGCTGGACGTGCACCGCTGCTGGACGTGCACCGCTGCTGGACGTGCACCGCTGCTGGACGTGCACCGCTGCTGGACGTGCACCGCTGCTGGACGTGCACCACTGCTGGACGTGCACCGCTGCTGGACGTGCACCGCTGCTGGACGTGCACCACTGCTGGACGTGCAACACTGCTGGACGTGCACCGCTGCTGGACGTGCACCGCTGCTGGACGTGCACCGCTGCTGGACGTGCACCGCTGCTGGACGTGCACCGCTGCTGGACGTGCACCGCTGCTGGACGTGCACCGCTGCTGGACGTGCACCGCTGCTGGACGTGCACCGCTGCTGGACGTGTACCGATGCTGGACGTGCACCGCTGCTGGACGTGCACCGCTGCTGGACGTGCACCGCTGTTGGACGTGCACCGCTGTTGGACGTGCACCGCTGCTGGACGTGCACCGCTGCTGGACGTGCACCGCTGCTGGACGTGCACCGCTGCTGGACGTGCACCGCTGCTGAACGTGCACCGCTGCTGGACGTGCACCGCTGCTGGACGTGCACCCGTGCTGGACGTGCACCGCTGCTGGACGTGCACCGCTGCTGGACGTGCACCGCTGTGCACCGCTGCTGACGTGCACCGCTGCTGGACGTGCACCGCTGCTGGACGTGCACCACTGCTGGACGTGCACCGCTGCTGGACGTGCACCGCTGCTGGACGTGCACCGCTGCTGAACGTGCACCGCTGCTGGACGTGTACCACTGCTGGACGTGCACCGCTGCTGTGCCTACTACAACCTCACCCTATCCCCGTCTTCTACCATTACTGCTATTATTGACTTAGTTCACTCGTAGTCAATTGAACGTCCTGATGTTGTAGCTGTACGAATGTCAAGATTCTGTTGATTTCAGTTTGCCCCACAAAGTTATCCTTGTCCAGTTGGTTCTGGAATGACTGCATTGTCTTCGTGCCTGTAGCTTCAGTGAGTAGTTTCTTCCCTTCTGCTATCACTCGACTAGAATTAAAAAATACTCTACATACGTTTGTGTTGCATCTTCTACCTCGAAGTTTCATTCCAGTATTTCGCGTTATGGACTCATTTTGCACCCAAATTATTTTTTCGTGATCGAGTGTAAGAAGGTTTGGACGAGATATTCTGGTCTCGCCTTCAGCTGTAAGTACAGATCTGGAGGATGTCTTCAGTACTGAAGTCTTATCTCTGTTGTTGTTGTTGATGCTGTTGTTAGTTATTCTACCGTTATCGACGATAAAAGGCCATATCGTCGTTTACATTTATTTTCTTCACTGGTGTATTTGAAGGATTTCTTTTGGTTTGCCTTTTGATGTTTTTGTGCAAGTCACCTTGTAAATTCCTCTCCGTCTCTGTCTGTCAGTCTATCTGTCTGTTTCTGTCTCTGTCTGTCTGTCTGTCTCTCTCTCTCTCTCCCGTATTTAGTAAGGTCGTCCTGGTTACTAGTCAATTTTTAAATGCGTTGCTTTTCTTTTGTTTATTTTTTTTTTGCTTATTTTCCCAACTAGTTATCTCGTCATCCAGCCTGAAAAGGGAAGTGGGAGAAAGGAGACAAGGAGAAGAAAGGAGGGAGAGAGGGAAGAATGGACCTAAGTCAGAATGGAAGGAGTCAGTGAGGGAGAAGCATGAGGGAGCTGGAGAGAAAGGGAGAGGGCAGAGGGCAGGAAGTTCGTTAAAGAGAGGAAAAGGCGAGAATCAGGAGTAAAAGAGAGAGAGAGAGAGAGAGAGGGGGGGGGGAGGAAAGGAAAGCAGTTTCTTTCACAGCCTCGTTCATTTTGTTGTGAATCTTGTTTTATCGACACGCATGATTAATCGTGTCAATTTTCTCCCGTAATTAAGGCGATAATTAATGTAAATAATTACGCTGGAGACTTTTAGACAAAATATAGACAATGGAGAGAGAGAGAGAGAGAGAGAGAGAGAGAGAGGGAGATTATGCCACAGAAGTGACTAGTTTACTGTGCAAAAGGTCTAGGAACTAGGCCCCAAAAGAATTAACAGGAGTACATCTGGATTTATATCAACAGTTCACTTATCACTGGTCAACAACCAAAATGCTTCAGAGACCAGAGTAGCAATTTCCAACTAATTTTAGGTCACTGATAATGAATATCTGGGTTAAAATTGTTTGTCAGCTCTACTTTTCAATATACATACGTGTCACAACAGGTTCCAACAGGCTTGTGGCAGTGTGTTCCTTACCACACTCACAGTCTCACTGACCTTCATTATTGTTCCAGCAATCATAGGTGGTTGTGATGTCCAAGTTTATATTTTGAGGTGAAAGGTAGGTGATTTTCTTAGTCAAACACTTTTTAAACTTATAATAAATATTCACTCAGCAAGCTATTGATATGCATGTGAGGTACGTATATTACATCAGTTTTATTTTCCTACTGAATGATATAAATATTTCTGTGGGCTATGCACCACATATGAAAGAAACTTATGAGAATATAAAGCAGCTCTGTGGTGACTTACAGGTTGTTGCTCTTGGGATGCGCTGGCAGGAAGGATACACCAAGTACTGCTGCTTCCCATGTGAATGGGACAGCCGTGGAAGAGGTTCCGACTACATCAGGAGAGACTGACCACCTCGTCAGTCATTGGAGCCTGGGATGAAAAATGTTCAACATCCACCTCTCATTAAACCAAACAAAATTTTGCTACCACCACTACACATAAAACTGGTGCTCATGAAAATTTTTGTAAAAGCTATGGAAAAATCCTGTCAGGGATTCAAGTATTTAACATCAAAATTCCTCTCACTGAGCGACGCTAAGATAAGAGAGGGAGTCTTCAATGGTCCTCAGATTCGAGAGCTTCTTAAAGATGGTGACTTTGAATCAGACTTTCATGGGTAGGAGACAGCTGCTTGGGAAGCATTTAAGTTAGTGGCGAAGGGATTTCTGGGAAACAGAAGGGAAGCCAACTATGAAGAATTAGTAGAAAACCTCATCAAGGCTTACAAGAACATGGGATGTAACATGTTACTTAAACTCCAGTTTTTGGACTCACATTTAGACTTTTTTCAGTGAACTATGGGACAGTTAGTGACGAACATGGTGAAAGCTTTCACTAAGATATTTCAACCATGGGAAAATGGTACCAGGGCAAATGGGGCACAAGAATGCTTGCAGACTATTGCTGGACATAGGCAAGAGATGATTCTTCGGCCCACTATAAGTGTCAAGCAAAAAGGCAGAGACTAGGTACGGCAGAAAGTAGGTACGGATTAGAGTTTAAAATATACTAACACATATTGTACGTTATAACAAAATAATCAAATATTACATGTCTGGTATCTTTAAATCTATAGCCAAAAAGCATTTTCAAGGTGATATTTGGATTCAGGACATTAAAATGCATAAGAATTAACTAATCTCATTGAAGAAGCACACAACTTTTCAAAAATTGCTAATCAGTGAATTACAAGGAAATTTAGGAAATTTGCTTAATATCTGGTATCTTATTTTCATTAATAAGATAACTTAACATGTCACATAGGTTATTATACTGTCTTTATATTCCTCAATTAGCGGACAATTAAGTTCATATTGTTCAAGATAGTGACCACAGGGCTGCCCACATACTTCGAGTTTGGTTTGAGCATCATCTGTGTGTCTTCTAAACTGCCGGAAGTACTTGTAACCAAGCCTAAGCCTGGCCACTACAACATTAGTCAGTTTGTTAACATTGCAAGAGAGAGAGAGAGAGAGAGAGAGAGAGAGAGAGAGAGAGAGAGAGAGAGAGAGAGAGAGAGAGAGAGAGAGAGAAAGTAACAAGGATAGTTTGACTGAGTCAGTCTAGCCTTACCAAACTCGAGTGAAAACACACACACAGGTGACTAGAACTGGAGACTCTGGGAAGAGTAACAGCTGTATAACCAGAGTGGAGGGAAAAGAAAAAAGGCGGAGTGTAAAGTAAGCACCGGTTCCTGGATTTCCCCCTCACTAGAGTTGTTTCTTCACCCATAACAACCTTCTTCCCTTTTTTCCTCCTATATGTTGATTTAAGTGTATAAGGCAGCTGATAAGTGATAGGATGATGATTAATTTGTTCTGTACTGAGGAACTGCAATACTGAAATTTGTTTAAATTTCGTAGACTTAATTTATAACTAGCCAGGAGCTATGATTCGACCCCTACAGTTAGGTAAGGTGAGTACAAACACACACACACACACACACACACACACAGGCAGGAACCATACATAGTTTTAAGACGAGGTATGATCAAACTCATTGAGCAGGGAGAGGGAGGACCCAGTAACGGTCAGTGAAGAGGCGGGGCCAGGAGCTGAGTTTCGACTCCTGCAACCACGAATAGGTGAGTACAAGTAGGTGAGCACACACACACACACACACACACACACACACACACACACACACACACACACACACACACACACACACACACACACACACACACACACACACACACAAAATTTTTATAAAAATTATATAATTTCTTACATAATTTTATATATTTTTAATTTTTTTTATAAACTTAGTAATAAAACTACATAAAAAGTTACATAAAAAATTGCAATATATATATATATATATATATATATATATATATATATATATATATATATATATATATATATATATATATATATATATATATATATATATATATTAAATAAAAATTTAGCAAATATTATAATTAAAAAATATTATGTTAAATGTGCACACTATAGTTAGCTCACAGTTAATTTTTACAAGACTGGATATCCAAGCTTCTGTCACTCACCCCAGAGTACTTAGGACTCACCACTGGGGAGAGAGTCCGAGTGGTAAGTATCATGTGGGAGTTCGACACGTGGATTAGGTAAAGAAATACTCACGTAGGCTGGTAGTACGTATAATTACAGACAAGGTGAGTAGCGCCCTTACAGCCGTATCCTAGTCTCTCTGCTCTCTCTCGTACAACTGACTGGCCGCCCACAGTACCCATATGTGAGGGGGTCTTTGAATACTGCCAGGTCAGCACATGAGTTCAGACAGTGACTCAGGCAGAGACGGTTGGTCGTGAGTCAACTGGCACAGTGGTTACTGGTAACTAGTTACTACTACTGAGATAAGTAGAAGGCAGTACACGGTGGTGTTCCTCTCGGGTCACTCACCCCAGAGTACTTAGGACTCACCACTGGGGAGAGAGTCCGAGTGGTAAGTAGAAGGCAGTACACGGTGGTGTTCCTCTAGGGTCACTCACTCATTCTCACCGCCATCTGTATTTTATTTTTCACTGTTTACATTAGTGATCCTGAAATTGGACTGCCATCTAAAATTGATAAAGTTCGAGCCTGGCACAGAATTTGGTAAAACTTTAGAATGTACTTATTATCTGTTGCCTCCAGCTCTTCCTCCTCCTCCTCCTCCTCCTCTTCCTCTTCCTCCTCCTCCTCCTCCTTTTCTGCTTCCTTCTCCACCTTCTCTTCCCTCTGTTCATCATTTTCCTTTTCATTCTCTTCCTCCTAATCCTCCTCCTCCTCCTTCTCCTCCCTCCTCCTCCTCCTCCTCCTCCTCCTCCACTACCTCCTCCTCCTCCACTACCTCTTCCTCTTCCACTACCTCCTCTTCCTCCATTATCTCCTCCTCCTCCTCCACTACCTCCTCCTCCACTACCTCCTCCTCCACTACCTCCTCCTCCTCATCCTCATCCACTACCTTCTCCTCCTCCTCCACTACCTCCTCCTCCTTCACTACCTCTTCCTCTTCCACTACCTCCTCTTCCTCCATTATCTTCTCCTCCTCCTCCACTACCTCCTCCTCCCCCTCCTCCTCCTCATCCACTACCTTCTCCTCCTCCTCCACTACCTCCTCCTCCTCCACTACCTTCTCCTCCTCCACCATTACGTCCTCCTCCTTCTCCTCCACTACCTTCTCCTCCTCCTCCTCCTCCTCCTCCTTCTCATCCTCCTCCTTCACTACCTCCTCCTCCTCCTTCTCATCCTCCTCCATCACTACCTCCTCCTCCTCCTCCATTACCTCCTCCTCCTCCTTCTCCTCCTCCACTGCCTCCTCCTCCACTACCTCCTCCACTACCTCCTCCACTACCTCCTCCTCCTCCTCCTCCTCCTCCTCCTCCTCCTCCTCCACTGCCTCCTCCTCCACTACCTCCTCCTCCTCCTCCTCCTCCTCCTCCCCTACCTTCCTCCCTCACCCACTAAGCCTCAAAAGCAGTTATAAATCGCCCTGGCATTTATCCCTGATGCAAATATCCTTAATTTAAAGGCCAATGTTTCAGAATTACCTCAAGTTATCTCCACTCCGAGCAAGAGAGAGAGAGAGAGAGAGAGAGAGAGAGTATGGATACTGGTAAATAATGCAGCTCTCGCTATCCGCTAGCCACCATTAGTAATTAGGGAACATTTTTGTGTGAATTCAAATCACTCCATTTTGCCACGTGGGGTGGAATTCCAATATTAATTTGTTACTGCTCTATGACACGAGGGGAAACTCCACTATTTTTTTTGTCAGTGTGGGACGAGTGGTGTGTTCTTGTACTTGTTCTTGCTTTTATTTTTGTTCCTGTTGCGTCTGATGCTCTTATACATATATATATATATATATATATATATATATATATATATATATATATATATATATATATATATATATATATATATATATATATATATATATATATATATATATATATATATATATATATATATATATATATATATATATATATATATATATATATATATATATATATATATGTATGTATGTATGTATATATAAGGAGGAAATGTAATTCAATTAACGTTAATTTTATGTTAATTTAATTACTAAATATTTCGGCTGTAACAAACGCAACTTCTACCTTTTCAAGTCTAGTCAATGACCATCATCTAATGAGAGAAAACAGTCTACCAAACAACAGCAGACAATGGGAGATAATTTCCTGCGAAGCGAAGCCAACGTAAATAATTGCAGCTGCTGAGGCGACGACAACGAGAAGTGAAAACTCATCATATGCAATCAAGGAAGATTTTTCTTTTACCTCTATTACATAGTAGAAAAATATATTGCTTGAATTTGCAGCAATTAGCCTCTCATCCCGTCACGAAATGTTGAGTAACGATACCATGAATGGGATCATTCTGAGTTGGGAGTGGGATGTGTACTTGTTTCCACACCCCTGTGTGAACCAGTGGGATGTGTACTCGTGTCCACACCCCTGTGTGAACCAGTGGGATGTGTTCTTGTGTTCACACCCCTGTGTGAACCAGTGGGATGTGTTCTTGTGTTCACACCCCTGTGTGAACCAGTGGGATGTGTTCTTGTGTTCACACCCCTGTGTGAATCAGTGGGATATGTACTCGTGTTCACACCCCTGTGTGAACCAGTGGGATGTGTTCTTGTGTTCACACCCCTGTGTGAACCAGTGGGATGTGTTCTTGTGCCCAAACCCCTGTGTGAACCAGTGGGATGTGTTCTTGTGTTCACACCCCTGTGTGAACCAGTGGGATGTGTTCTTGTGTCCAAACCCCTGTGTGAACCAGTGGGATGTGTTCTTGTGTCCAAACCCCTGTGTGAACCAGTGGGATGTGTTCTTGTGTCCAAACCCCTGTGTGAACCAGTGGGATGTGTTCTTGTGTCCAAACCCCTGTGTGAACCAGTGGGATGTGTTCTTGTGTCCAAACCCCTGTGTGAACCAGTGGGATGTGTTCTTGTGTCCAAACCCCTGTGTGAACCAGTGGGATGTGTTCTTGTGTCCAAACCCCTGTGTGAACCAGTGGGATGTGTTCTTGTGTTAACACCCCTGTGTGAACCAGTGGGATGTGTTCTTGTGTCCAAACCCCTGTGTGAACCAGTGGGATGTGTTCTTGTGTTCACACCCCTGTGTGAACCAGTGGGATGTGTTCTTGTGTTCACACCCCTGTGTGAACCCGTGGGATGTGTTCTTGTGTTCACTCCCCTGTGTGAACCAGTGGGATGTGTTCTTGTGTTCACACCCCTGTGTGAACCAGTGGGATGTGTTCTTGTGTTCACACCCCTGTGTGAACCCGTGGGATGTGTTCTTGTGTTCACACCCCTGTGTGAACCCGTGGGATGTGTTCTTGTGTTCACACCCCTGTGTGAACCCGTGGGATGTGTTCTTGTGTTCACACCCCTGTGTGAACCAGTGGGATGTGTTCTTGTGTTCACACCCCTGTGTGAACCCGTGGGATGTGTTCTTGTGTTCACACCCCTGTGTGAACCCGTGGGATGTGTTCTTGTGTTCACACCCCTGTGTGAACCCGTGGGATGTGTTCTTGTGTTCAGTGCCTCATTTTTTATGTAATTTGATATTCTCCAAATTTTCTGTCAAATTTTCTAAATTTTCGTAGCCCGCTATGTACACCTCAAAATCTTGCTGTAGTCCCCCTGGGGTCCACACATCCACACACGAGTACGATAACCAGTATACCTGGAGTAAATCTGGAGAGCGTTCCAGGGGTCAACGCCCCCGCGGTCTCGGTATTGCCCTCTATTTCTCAGTATTTGCGAAACCTTCCCCTATATAACTGGAGTAACTTTTAAATTGTATATTATAATATTTTTTACCTTCGTTTATCAAAATTTCTCCAGTTTTTTGAGACCTCGTATCCCACTTAATTATATTATTTCCATATTTTTGAGACCTCGTATCCCACTTAATTATATTATTTCCATATTTTTGAGACCTCGTATCCCACTTAATTATATTATTTCCATATTTTTGAGACTTCGTATCCCACTTAATTATATTATTTCCATATTTTTGAGGCTTCGTATCTCAATTATATTATTTCCATATTTTTGAGACCTCGTATCCCACTTAATTATATTATTTCCATATTTTTGAGGCTTCGTATCTCAATTATATTATTTCCATATTTTTGATTATTATTATTATTATTAAAGATTAGCCGGTAGTTTCCCGGCCCGGGCCTTTTCCAAGTGGTGGCCCGGCCTTGGCTCCCTCTTTAGGGAGTGTCTGAGACCTAAGTCTCCCATGGGAGGAGGCACAAGTACCTCCTCATCTTTGGGACCAACTGTCCCCAGGCCTAGCCACAAGCTAGGCCTCTCTGGTCTGCCATCCCCGCCCCAAGGGGGCAAATGGGAATGACAGTCTTATGAGCTAAAGGCTCGGACTCAGGCACCTACCCTACCCTAGAAGGGTCAGGCATGGTATCGATCAATATTTTTGAGACTTCGTATCTCAATTATATTATTTCCATATTTTTGAGACTTCGTATCCCACTTAATTATATTATTTCCATATTTCTGAGACCTCGTATCCCACTTAATTACATTGTTTCCATATTAATTACATTAATTCCATATTTTTATATTATATATAAATATGTGCAATAAGATCAGAGTAAACATTTGATATCACAATATTTAAGACTCAGTGAAAAAGTTGTGAAATTTCAAGCGCTTTCGTGATTTCTCACAGAGAAAGCACGAAAACGCTTGGAATTTCACATTTTTTTTAGTGTGGTTATTTTACATATAAATACGAGAATAGTAAGGTAGTAGTAGCCGCGGACGATGACACATCGACGTATGATATTCTAATTGTTTGGGAAAAACGGGAGATATTTCCATGTCAGATTGACGCCTTTTTGTGATAATCAAATATTGTACAGAGTAGCCGGAGAGCACTGAGGGTAATATGTCGTTTGTGAAAAAAAACATTAGATCTATTTATACCAGTTATTAAAGTCTTAGTTCGACGGATCAGTGAGGTTCGAAACATTTTCTGATGTATCTCACAATTTCGAAAATGTGCAAATGAATTATTGTTAAAGATTTACTATTTTAAATAAGACAATACGATTTGGCTTATTTTTTTCCCCATAAAATGCACTTGTAGCGCTGTTTTCATTGACTGCTGATTGCTAGCAGGAGTTAATTTCTCCTATGTTTAATTCATTCAGGGTGAATGCTAGGTCCAGCCTTACTGGTTCATCTCCTCCTCGACTTGTGTCTTCCTTGACGTGTTGGCTCAATGTTTTCAATTGATGCCTCTATAAGTTTTGGCTTTCCCTCTGGAGAAAGACGAGAAATGGGAGTGTAGATGGAAGAAGAGGCGGAAGTGAAAGTGCATATGAAGGAAAGAGGAGAAGGGGGAGGAGGAGGAGGAATAGGAAACAGAAACTGAGATGGTTCTAGTGTGTGTTTTTTTTTTGTGTGTGTGTAATTTGTGTTACTAATGGAACAGGTGTTTATCAAAGCAATGACATGACAGTTTGAAGAAGTCAGTCCTACTTGTCTATTATTGTCTGAATTCTGGAGAAGCCAGACTTATCTGTTTATTATTTTTTGATAGTTTGTGTACGGTCTTTGACAGAGCGAAATGTCGTCCCAATGACAAGTTTTTGGATTACAAAATCCACATTTAAAAATGCATTTTAAAGAGCAAAATTTATTTAAAACTGGAATAATTTATGAATTTCTGCTCAAAATAATACCAATTCTATTATATATATGGAAATTGTAGTTAAACTTCCGTATATGTTAGGATGGTTGACAACTTTTGTCTGATTCTGCAGTTTTGTCGGTATTACGTTATTATACTAGTTCTATCACTTATTTTACCTCCTCTCGTTTCTTCACTTAACTCACCTTCACACGTTTCGGCCTAAACACGTCTCACCTTCACAGTGCAAGAAGTGGTTAAGGCTCGAACCTCCGTCTGCTTATTAGAGAGGAAAAATTTACCCTACTATGCCACCCTTCCTCCACCTTGAGTCAAATATGAGAGTTTCAACACTGCAACTTTATCTGTTTGGTACTCTAATGACACCAATGTTTGCAACAACGACTCGACTCTACCATGATCAAGGATTCTGACATCGTTGAGTGAGCTCCACTAACGTGCTCACTGCAGGAGCCAGGAAGAAATATTTAAAACAAAAATCAGAGAGAGAGAAAGCAATGTATTTAGAGATCACGTTATTTCCATCTTACGTTGACTTACTCCTCCACGATAAATCGGATGAGGTAATTACAGAATGTACTTAGAAGAAGAAGAAGAAGAAGAACAAGAAGATGAGAATATCATACTATGTGTATCATTGTTAAGCATTGTAAATCTAATTAGTAGAACAAAGATAATGAACTCCTATATAACAAAAACACATTTCGAAACTGAGCAGATATATAATCACTCCTGTTTTTGTTTTTATGGGCGTAGACAAGGACACGAAGATAGCAATTTGCATGGCGAACCATGGTTGCTGCTGCTGAAGTCTAGCTTATGCTTGGTTACATGTTGATTGGTCAGTCTAGCGTACACACACATATTGATCCAAATCAAGTAAGCCACGGAACGGGTGGGGTATACCTGGAGAGGGCTTCGGGGGTCAACGCCCCCGCGGCTCGGTCTGTGACCAGGGCGAGTGAGTCGCATAACTCCAGGCCAGTGCGTTCCGTGGTTTGTTTACTGTCATGTTATTACAATTTCGCGAGCCAACTTAAGTAACATAAAGGGGAGGGATATGGTGTGCACCTCACACTATCCGATGCAGTCCCCAAGATGGATGTGAAGTGCACGATATGTAACCACTACCGTCCACAGGACAGATATGGAGTGAGCTATAAACTAGCCGCCACTGTCCACAGAATGGAAATAGGGTGAACAATAAACTAGCTGCCTCCATCCACAAACTAAATATCGGATGCAGCAATGAACTAGTCACTATTGTAGATTAGAAGGGTATGGAGTGCACAATAACCAAGGTGCTACCATCCACAAGATGGATACAGGCCGCCGCAGTGATCATCAACCTTTCTCCACAAATGGGCCACATTTGATGGTCAAATGTGTGATGAAAGCCGCACGGTTTTGTTGACACAGTGTTGTGTGGGACCTACATAAAAGTGAATTCATGATTTCATGTGAGAGATTCACTTCCTAGAGGGGCCACATGCGTTCCCCGAGCCGCAGGTTGGGGACCCCTGATTAGGGGTGTACAGTCAAGTAGCCTCTACCACCCACAAAATGGATACGGACGCAGTGCACAATAAACTAGTAGTTAAACGAGCTAACAGCGCTCAGAGAACAAGACTATACTAAAGGAACCTTATAATACACCTGGAACCTTATAATACACCTGGAACCTTATAATACACCTGGAACCTTATAATACACCTGGAACCTTATAATACACCTGGAACCTTATAATACACCTGGCTCTATAAACGACTGTTCATTTATTGACTTATTATTTGGCGGCGTGTATTGAAAACTAAAACGTTTTCTTCGATGATAAACGAGTGCAGTTGCTTATAGCAACATCAATATTTGGTAAAATAAAAATAAATAAAAACGTACAGAGCCATTTTTTTATTTATCACTCTATGTAGAGCTTTATCAAATGTCTTTTTACCATATTCGTCAGCAAGTCTTGCCATCTAGGTCAATGAAGCCGGCAAAAGCAATGAAGAATTGCCTATAAATATTAAAATGTGGATCGAGACAAAATAAATTGTAGCGTCCTGGGAGACAAGGGAAGACTATAATTCACTGAGCATTTCTCATCATGGCAAACTTGTTCTCAGTAAGTGAGAAAGACACTGCATCTGCAGTGGAATCTTTATTACTATGTTGCGTCCTGGACTAGACTTCAGCAGGTATTATACTTGACTTTAGCAGGTATTATACTTGATAAGGAGAAGTTGTCTTGAGCGGAGTGTCGTATGAAGAAGAAAAATGTCTGTGTCAACACAGCGTCTTTCACACTACCTGTCAGCTTACGTCTTCGTTTATCCTCTTGTTCTCAGTGCTTAGGAAGCACCACAGGAAGTGTTCAATGAAGCAGGTCTTAACTACGTCACTGCGCACGCGCACCTCTAGCCAAACATAATTTTCGAAAAGGTTTTTAATGCTAAAGATGAGTGTTGGCGAGTGTCCACGAGAATCAACATCCAGAAGCTTGTGCGAAGACAAAGACAAACTGCAGCACTAGTTTTCATGGGGACAACGTTATCGATAACTGATAAAGCTCCGCACTGAGAGAAATGTTGTCTCTTAATAAAAGCTTGCGCTACAGCTGAGCCGTTCTCTTCATACCTCCTTCGCTATATCATCCATCTTGAAACCTGGTTAAGGATGACAGATGCACATGTAAGAATTTCATTCGGAAATATTTTATTGCAAAATCATGCCGGCTGTGTTTTGAGACAAACAGTGCCAATTAGATTTCATTTCAAGAACAGACGGAGACCAGTACAACTTGTTCTGGTTGGTATCACTAACAGCAGAACAAGATTAGTAGTTGCCAACCCGGTCTAGTGACCCGGGGCGGCTTCTCCAGCTAGACAATGCCAGACGACACGCTGATATAACGACAGGACATCGCCATCCACAAACTCCAGAGGGGAGGTTCTCCACGCCCAGGCTGCATGCTTGGTCCTATCTTGCCCGACTACCATCTGACTGTCCCCCCGAAGGGAGTCCTGCATGACAAGCTCTTAAGGCTGTAGGAGGACGTGAAGGGCTTAGCTATCAGCAACCATGTACTGCTGGAAGAAGCTCACCTCGAGGTGTCGAAGACACATCTCATATATATATATATATATATATATATATATATATATATATATATATATATATATATATATATATATATATATATATATATATATATATATATATATATATATATATATATATATATATATATATATATATATATATATATATATATATATATTGTCCTCGTAAATCTGTGGCGTTTCTTCCTCTGCAAATTCTTATGTTAAACTCGTTTTGGACGAGAAAATTGTTGATAGCATCATATTATGTGGGTCAAGTTTTATGATTTATCACAGTGAAAAAAAAAACCCGCTGTTACTGATTGAAACGCACTGAAACTTTAAGAAGGTTAAAGTTATACCAATTCACTGAAGGAAATAAGAACGTTGTTGTCATTGTAACTCTAAGTTCCATCTTCGTTTCCAATGAACGTTTACCATTTTTTTTTTTGGTGGGACTAATGCATTCGCGTGTTTCCTTCTGATGAGATAATGTCACTGGGTTAGTGAGACAGTGAGGTCCCTGAACTCTTGTCATGTATTTCTGAGAGGCAACAGCTGGTTACCTGTTACCCTTGGCTCAAAGCAGCAGGACCATCAACAGCAGCAGTGAACACCACCACCACCACCATCTGTGCCAGCTGAAGCAGTAGCACCACCATCACAAGCACCATCAGCAGATACACAACCACCATCACAAGCATCATCAGCAGCTACACAACCACCATCACAAGCACCATCAGCAGCTACACAACCACCATCACAAGCACCATCAGCAGCTACACAACCACCATCACAAGCACCATCAGCAGCTACACAACCACCATCACAAGCACCATCAGCAGCTACACAACCACCATCACAAGCACCATCAGCAGCTACACAACCACCATCACAAGCATCATCAGCAGATACACAACCACCATCACAAGCATCATCAGCAGATACACAACCACCATCACAAGCACCATCAGCAGCTACACAACCACCATCACAAGCATCATCAGCAGATACACAACCACCATCACAAGCACCATCAGCAGCTACACAACCACCATCACAAGCACCATCACCAGCTACACTACCGCCATCACAAGCACCATCACCAGCTACACAACCACCATCACAAGCATCATCAGCAGATACACAACCACCATCACAAGCACCATCAGCAGCTACACAACCACCATCACAAGCACCATCAGCAGCTACACAACCACCATCACAAGCACCATCAGCAGCTACACAACCACCAACACAAGCACCATCAGCAGCTACACAACCACCATCACAAGCATCATCAGCAGCTGCACAACCGCCATCACAAGCACCATCAGCAGCTACACAACCACCATCACAAGCACCATCACCAGCTACACTACCGCCATCACAAGCACCATCAGCAGCTACACAACCACCATCACAACCATCATCAGCAGCTACACAACCACCATCACAAGCACCATCAGCAGCTACACAACCACCATCACAAGCACCATCACCAGCTACACAACCACCATCACAAGCACCATCAGCAGCTACACAACCACCATCACAAGCACCATCACCAGCTACACAACCACCATCATAAGCACCATCAGCAGCTACACAACCACCATCACAAGCACCATCACCAGCTACACAACCACCATCACAACCATCATCAGCAGATACACAACCACCATCACAAGCACCATCAGCAGATACACAACCACCATCACAAAGCACCATCAGCAGCTACACAACCACCATCACAAGCACCATCACCAGATACACAACCACCATCACAAGTACCATCAGCAGCTACACAACCACCATCACAAGTACCATCAGCAGCTACACAACTACCTCCTCCTGACCATCGCTGTGGCCACCACCACTACTACCAACATCATCAGCACCACCACCAACACCATCAGCACAATCACCATCACCATCCCCACCACACTCATCAGATCTTAGGTATACAAACACACGCTGATTGACTAAAGAATGTGAGTGTTATGAACCACGAGGGAAAAAAATAGAAGGCAGCACAAGATATATTAGAAGGCAGCAAACTACATAAAAAATAAATAAAAAATCCACAGAATTCTGTAAACAGATCTGGGAATTAAGCAGCGAAGAACAAGCTGACTACTTATATTCCAAACTGCCTGGAAAGATTGGACTGGATCCAGTGCTTCCGGTCTAGGAGGCCGCGCTAATGACTCCCACCATCACCACGGAAAATACGGCAAAAGTGTGTACAAGAATGGTTAAGAACTGAAGCCATTGGTGTGGTTGGAGTATGGTGGACGCTTGAGTGATAATGAGGAGAGAAACATTATTGGAACTCTAATTGAAAAAAAAAATAGAGGTTTGGGAGAGGTGGAGGGAGAGGAGAAGGAGACGGCCGTGGATGAGGAGGATGTGGAAGAGAAATAGACAGCGGAGGAAGAATGAAGTGGAGAAAAAGATAAACGGGAAGAGGAGAAGATTGCAGTGAATGAGGAGGATGAGGGAGAGTTGGTGGTGGCTGTGGATGGGGAATACGATGAAGAGGTATGAAGGAGGAGGAAGAGGAATAGAAGGAGACCGAAAACGAAGTAGAAAATAACGAGGAAGTAAAAGAGGAAGAAGGCAAGGAAGAAGTGGCAGTAACAAAGGAAATGAAGGAATAATATACGATAGCTGAGGAAGAAGAGATGGAGAGGGATGCGAAGAGAAAATAAAGGAAGAGAAGAAGAAAAGGAAGAGGAGTTACAGGTGGATGAAGCTCTGAGACAAATTCTGAAGAAAATTTAGGAAATTCCCCTCAGCTTATATAGAGTTAGAGAAGAAGCGATCTGCATGGTGGTGCTCAGAGTGGTGGTGCTCAGAGTGGTGGTGCTCAGAGTGGTGGTGCTCAGAGTGGTGGTGCTCAGTGGTGGTGCTCAGAGTGGTGGTGTTAAGGGTGGTGATGCTCAGGGTGGTGGTGTAAAGGGTGGTGGTGTTAAGGGTGGTGGTGGTGTTCAGAGTGGTGGTGCTCAGGGTGGTGGTGTTAAGAGTGGTGGTTCTCAGGGTGGTGGTGCTCAGGGTGGTGGTGTTAAGGGTGGTGGTGCACAGGGTGGTGGTGCTCAGAGTGGTGGTGCTCAGAGTGGTGGTGCTCAGGGTGGTGGTGTTAAGAGTGGTGGTGTTAAGGGTGGTGGTGTTCAGGGTGGAGGTGCTCAGAGTGGTGGTGTTCAGAGTGGTGGTGCTCAGAGTGGTGATATTAAGGGTGGTGGTGCTCAGGGTGGTGGTGTTAAGGGTGGTGGTGCTCAGGGTGGTGGTGTTAAGGGTGGTGGTGCTCAGGGTGGTGATGCTCAGGGTGGTGGTGTTAAGGGTGGTGGTGTGCATGGTGGTGGTGCTCAGATTGGTGGTGCTCAGGGTGGTGGTGCTCAGAGTGGTGGTGCTCAGAGGGGTGGTGCTCAGGGTGGTGGTGCTCAGAGTGGTGGTGCTCAGAGTGGTGGTGCTCAGAGTGGTGGTGCTCAGAGTGGTGGTGCTCAGAGTGGTGGTACTCAGAGTGGTGGTGTTAAGGGTGGTGGTGCTCAGGGTGGTGGTGTTAAGGGTGGTGGTGCTCAGGGTGGTGGTACTCAGGGTGGTGGTGTTAAGGGTGGTGGTGCGCAGGGTGGTGGTGCTCAGAGTGGTGGTGCTCAGGGTGGTGGTGTTCAGAGTGGTGGTGGTGCTCAGGGTGGTCGTAGTCAGAGTGGTGGTGTTTAGAGTGGTGGTGCTCAGAGTGATGGTGCTCAGAGTGGTGGTGCTCAGAGTGGTGGTGCTCAGGGTGGTGGTGCTCAGGGTGGTGGTGCTCAGGGTGGTGGTGTTAAGGGTGGTGGTTCTCAGGGCGGTGGTGCTCAGAGTGGTAGTGCTCAGGGTGGTGGTGTTAAGGATGCTGGTGCTCAGGGTGGTGGTGCTCAGGGTGGTGGTGCTCAGGGTGCTGGTGCTCAGGGTGGTGGTGCTCAGGGTGGTGGTGCTCAGGGTGCTGGTGCTCAGGGTGGTGGTGCTCAGGGTGGTGGTACTCAGATTGGTGGTGCTCAGGGTGGTGGTGCTCAGGGTGGTGGTGTTCAGAGTGGTGGTGGTGCTCAGGGTGGTCGTGCTCAGAGTGGTGGTGTTTAGAGTGGTGGTGCTCAGAGTGATGGTGCTCAGAGTGGTGGTGCTCAGAGTGGTGGTGCTCAGGGTGGTGGTGCTCAGGGTGGTGGTGCTCAGGGTGGTGGTGTTAAGAGTGGTGGTGCGCAGGGTGGTGGTACTCAGAGTAGTGGTTCTCAGGGTGGTGGTGTTAAGGGTGGTGGTGCTCAGGGTGGTGGTGCTCAGGGTGGTGGTGTTAAGGGTGGTGGTGCGCATGGTGGTGGTGCTCAGATTGGTGGTGCTCAGGGTGGTGGTGCTCAGAGTGGTGGTGCTCAGAGTGGTGGTGCTCAGAGTGGTGGTGCTCAGAGTGGTGGTGCTCAGAGTGGTGGTACTCAGAGTGGTGGTGTTAAGGGTGGTGGTGCTCAGGGTGGTGGTGTTAAGGGTGGTGGTGCTCAGGGTGGTGGTACTCAGGGTGGTGGTGTTAAGGGTGGTGGTGCGCAGGGTGGTGGTGCTCAGAGTGGTGGTGCTCAGGGTGGTGGTGTTCAGAGTGGTGGTGGTGCTCAGGGTGGTCGTAGTCAGAGTGGTGGTGTTTAGAGTGGTGGTGCTCAGAGTGATGGTGCTCAGAGTGGTGGTGCTCAGAGTGGTGGTGCTCAGGGTGGTGGTGCTCAGGGTGGTGGTGTTAAGGGTGGTGGTTCTCAGGGTGGTGGTGCTCAGAGTGGTGGTGCTCAGGGTGGTGGTGTTAAGGGTGCTGGTGCTCAGGGTGGTGCTGCTCAGGGTGCTGGTGCTCAGGGTGCTGGTGCTCAGGGTGGTGGTGCTCAGATTGGTGGTGCTCAGGGTGGTGGTGCTCAGAGTGGTGGTGCTCAGGGTGGTGGTGTTCAGAGTGGTGGTGGTGCTCAGGGTGGTCGTGCTCAGAGTGGTGGTGTTTAGAGTGGTGGTGCTCAGAGTGATGGTGCTCAGAGTGGTGGTGCTCAGAGTGGTGGTGCTCAGGGTGGTGGTGCTCAGGGTGGTGGTGCTCAGGGTGGTGGTGTTAAGGGTGGTGGTGCTCAGGGTGGTGGTGTTAAGGGTGGTGGTGCTCAGGGTGGTGGTGCTCAGAGTGGTGGTGCTCAGAGTGGTGGTGCTCAGAGTGGTGGTGCTCAGAGTGGTGGTGCTCAGAGTGGTGGTGCTCAGAGTGGTGGTGCTCAGAGTGGTGGTACTCAGAGTGGTGGTGTTCAACGTGGTGGTGTTCAACGAGGTGGTGTTCAACGTGGTGGTGTTCATCGTGGTGGTGTTCAATGTGGTGTTGCTCAGAGTGGTGGTGCTCAGAGTGGTGGTGCTCAGAGTGGTGGTGTTCAGCGTGGTGGTGTTCAACGTGGTGGTGTTCAACGTGGTGTTGCTCAGAGTGGTGGTGCTCAGAGTGGTGGTGTTCAACGTGGTGGTGTTCAACGTGGTGGTGTTCAACGTGGTGTTGCTCAGAGTGGTGGTGCTCAGGGTGGTCGCACCGAGAATGGTAGTGCTGAGAATGGTAGTGCTCAAGGTGGTGGTGCTGAGAATGGTAGTGCTGAGAATGGTGGTACTCTGTGTGGGGTTTTCCTGGGTTAATTTTAATAGTTCCTCTCTTTTTATTTTGACCGTGAAAAAAAAAAAAGGTACTCTTGGTATTTCATTCGCCAGGAAACAGAACAAGTGTTTCCCGAGTCTGGTCTTGGCCATATAACGACCCGATAACTGTAACTTTTGGTCAAGTGACGAGAGCTTTCCACTGGCTTATCATTCCATCACCTCACAATATGAACGCGGGTTTATATGTGTGTCAACATAACCTCTCCTTTATGAATCATACATTTACAGGTGTTAAAGAATGTCGTAGCTGTCAAATTGAGTTTTCTGACGTCAACATATATATATATATATATATATATATATATATATATATATATATATATATATATATATATATATATATATATATATATATATATATATATATATATATAAAAGAAAAACTTCCATCATCATTCACGCCATCATTGTCTTGCCAGAGGCGCGCTTACACTATATTCAAAAACTGCAACGTTAACATTCCTCCTTTAGAGTGCAGATACTGTACTTCACATCTCCAGATTTCCAGGACTCAAGTCCGGCCTGCCGGTTTCCCTGAATCCCTTCATAAACATTTCCCTTCTCACACCCCAACAGCGTGTCAAATCCTAAAACTCATTTGTCTCCATTTATTCCTATCTAACACGATCACGCATACTTGCTGGAAGTCCAGATCCCTCGCACACAAAACCTCCTTTATCCCCCGTCTCCAACCTTTCCTAGGCCGACCTCTACCCCGCCTTCCCTCCACTACAGATTTATTCACTCTCGAAGTCATTTTATATCCTTCTACCCTCTCTACATATCCAAACCACCTCAACAACCCCTCCTCAATCCTCTAGATAATAGTTTTGGTAATTCCGCACCTCCTCCTAATTTCCAAACTATGAATTTTCTGCATATTCTCACCACACATTGCTCTCAGACATGACATCCCCACTGCCTCCAGCCTTCTCCTTGCAACACTCACCACCCATGTTTCACACCAATATAAGAACATTGGTATAACTATACTCTCATACATTCCCCTTTTTGCTTCCATGGACAAAGTTCTTTGTCTCCACAGACTCCTCAGTGTACCACTCACCTTTTTCCCCTCATCAACTTTAGGATTCACCTCATCTTTCATAGACTCATCTGCTGAGACATCCACTCCTAAATATCTGAATACATTCACCTCCTCCATATCTCTCCCTCCAATCTGATATCCAATCTTTCGTCACCTATTTTTTTGTTATCCTTATCACCCTACTCCTTCCTATATTCATTTTTAATTTTCTTCTTTTACATACCCTACTAAACTCATTCACCAACCTCTGAAACTTCTCTTCAGAATCTCCCAAAAGCACAGTGTCATCAGCAAAGAGCAACTGTGACAACTCCCACTTTGTGTTAGATTCTTTATCTTTTAACCCCACACCTCTTGCCAACACCCAAGCATTCACTTCTCTTACAATCCCATCTATAAATATATTGAACAACCATGGTGACATCACACATCCTTGTCTAAGGCCTACTTTTACTGGCAAATAATCTTCCTCTCTCCTACATACTCTAACCTGAGCCTCACTATCCTCGTAAAACTCTTCACTGCTTCCAGTATCCTACCTCCCATTCCATACATTTGCAACATGTGCATTCAGAAAGCAGAGTATAATTCTGAAAAGGATTAAATTCTGTTGAAACTGGACTACAATGATTGATTGGTCTAATATTTTTAAAGTCTGTCGACTACACGAGGGTCATTAAGGTTGCGTGAAACCTGTACACGGCCAGTGAAGAATGCTTCATCTCCCAAAATAGAGATCAAAGTAAATACTCACTGTATATACGATGAGAGATTCACCTCTCAATGATCATCTCTTCGTGTATATACGTCAACAGATATTCCTCTCAGTGCATATACCTTCATCAGGACGACAATGAATCATCTCCGATTTAAAAAAAAAAAAATGTGCACAATGGATACGTTAATGGGCTTCTAATTTTTTTTTGTCATGCCGCGTCCATATATATGTTAATTTAGTTGCGAGAGATAGATGGAAACAGGATGCGAATTAGCAATACACACAACGCAATAGACAGAGAACGTCCAATTTTAATCAGATGATGCTGAGTTGCATACTGATGAAGAGAGCAATTCTCAGTTCTACGATGTTTGAACAGGAAACGAACCCCTTTTCTTCAACGTCTTTGTCACTGATAGAGAACAATACCCTGTTCTCTAGCACTGTTCTTAAAGGCAGAGAGCAATTACATGTTTTCTAGTCCTCTCGTGGACAAAAAACAATCACCTGTTTTCTAGCCCTTTTTCTCGTGGACAAAAAACAATCACCTGTTTTCTAGCCCTTTTTTTCGTGGACAAAAAACAATCACCTGTTTTCTCGCTCTTTTCCTCGTGGACAAAAAACAATCACCTGTTTTCTAGCTCTTTTTTTCGTGGACAAAAAACAATCACCTGTTTTCTAGCTCTTTTCCTCGTGGACAAAAAACAATCACCTGTTTTCGAGCCCTTTTTTTCCTCGTGGACAAAAAACAATCTCCTGTTTTCTAGCCCATTTTCTCGTGGAAAAAAAATCTCGTGTTTTCTAACCCTTTTTCTCTTGGACAAAAAACAATCACCTGTTTTCTAGCTCTTTTCCTTGTGGACAAAAACAATCTCCTGCTTTCTAGCCCTTTTTCTCGTGGACAAAAAAAAAAATCCCTATTTTCTAGGGCCTTTTCTCATGAACAATAAGCACACAAGCATTCTCTAAAACGAAAAAATTATCATTGACAGAGTATAATTACCTTTTCGCTATACTTTTTGCCATTACTAGAGAACAATTCCCTGTTCTTTACCGCCATACACACGACAGCAAGGAACAATCTTCTGTTTTCCAGAGTCCACAGACAATGGTAGGATTATAACATTCAATATCGCACGTCATTCTTCAGCACTCCCAAACCAACTGTACATGCACACACAAGCACACACACACACACACACACACACACACACACACACACACACACACACACACACACACACACACACACACACACACACATCGACATGTGCCTAGGACAGAATGGTAACTAACACACACACACACACACACACACACACATACACGTGTATATACAGCAGGCCTAGTGTCTAATAGACATGTGCCTAGGACAGAATGGTAAGTAACACACAAACACACACTCAAACACACACACACACACACACACACACACATACACGTGTATATACAGCAGGCGTAGTGTCTAATAGACATGTGCCTAGGACAGAATGGTAACTAACTAACTAACTAACACACACACACACACACACACACACACACCACATATACACAAACCAAGCATGTAGACACCACACTACACATGTACGCACTACACCAGTACTCACCAAACATGCATACACTACACATGTGACTTTGCACACGTGCACACCATAATGTGCTTGCACCACAGGTGCACATCAACACACCTGTGCACGTGAACATTGACGACAACTTTCAGGCTCGCAAATGAACGCTTGTGCGTCCTCCAGATGTAAGAGGAATTTCCATTATTGTCGATTTTCAGATGAAACGTGATAAGTTCTTTAATAAACAACTGGAAAATAATCCTGCTCACCAGTTGGACCATGTGCGGCGAGCGAGCATCAACAGCCTGATTGACTGACCCAGGAGACCTGGCCTGAGACCGGGCTGCAGCGGACCAAACATTAACAAGTAAACAACAGCCTCAGGAAACCCTGGCTAGTGGTAGTGGGTGAGAAATCTCGATGTTCTACCCTTGAGCATCGGCGGCAAATTCGCCCAATCGTTTTTTGGGGGAGTCTTGTCCTCCTCCTCTCTTGCCAGCGCGACATATCGCCCGAGGCGCCAAACATCGGCTCCTTTTTTTCGCGCTGCCGATTCTGAACGGCATTGGGGGCAGCCTGGTTACCCACGCAGGTAGGGTGTGTGGGTGTCCGGATCTGCTGGCTTTTCCGCAGCGAGGTCCACCTTTTCTGTTTGGGAAGACCTGTTCCATTTTTCTCCGACGAAATCTCGGCAATATTTCCACTCAGGACACTGGGGAGGCAAGGGTCAGTACACGGCTTTGAGAAACCAAATTTCTCGTTTTCTAGTCGAAAAACTATTTGTAGATGGCCTTTTTGCGATTTCTCTCTCTCTCTCTCTCTCTTTCTCTCTCTCTCTCTCTCTCTGTATATATATATATATATATATATATATATATATATATATATATATATATATATATATATATATATATATATATATATATATATATATATATATATAATTTGTGTGAGTGTATCATTGATGGACAATTTTTTTTTTACTCGAGTTCGTCTTATCTTGTTTCATGCTCCGCTAGTTTAATACTCCCTGGCTCAGCACACTACCTTGGTATTACTCACGCAGTGAGTAATATTGAGGCAATTTATTAATGACCGCAGCTTCCTCCTACACTATACAATTAGCAAGCATTAATCAATTTATTGCAATTTTCTAGCCAAAATTTAATATATATATATATATATATATATATATATATATATATATATATATATATATATATATATATATATATATATATTATATATATATATATATATATATATATATATATATATATATATATATATATATATATATATATATATATATATATATATATATATATATATATATATATATATATATATATATATATATATATATATATATATATATGCAATAAGATTACAGTAAACAGGTGATTTCAGAATATGCAAAACTACCACTCTGAAAGAATAGAGAAATTCCAAGCGCTTTCGTGACTACTCACATTATCAAGGAACTATGAAAGTAAAGCATCCAAGGAAGCTATATAAGGGGTCCGGCCAGCACCTCACTATCAGATCCCACAACGGTTAAACACCTGACGCGCGCCAACCCAACTTGGATAGATCCTTTGCACAACTCACCCACAAACTATTCTACCCAAGAAAATTTAAATAATAGTTTGTGGGTGGGTTGTGCAAAGGACCTATCCAAGTTGGGTCGGCGCGCGTCACGTGTTTAACCGTTGTGGGATCTGATAGTGAGGTGCTGGCCAGACCCCTTATATAGCTTCCTTGGATGCTTTACTTTCATAGTTCCTTGATAATGTGAGTAGTCACGAAAGCGCTTGGAATTTCTCTATTCTTTCAGAGTGGTTGTTTTGCATTCATATATATATATATATATATATATATATATATATATATATATATATATATATATATATATATATATATATATATATATATATATATATATATATATAAATATATATATGTATACATATATATATATATATATATATATATATATATATATATATATATATATGTATATATATATATATATATATATATATATATATATATATATATATATATATATATATATATATATATATATATATATATACATATATATATATATATGACATGAGATGTGAGAGATACATGTTTAGTACATATTGTTACGTGTTTGTTACTGATTATAATGCGAAAATCTCATTCATCTCTTCAGAGCTGGGGCGCATGTCCAAAATACAACAGGCATAACCCTTCTGAACAGCCACACTGTGTCGCTGAAACAGAAACTATTAGTTGCCTTAGGATCCCTAGTTACCCGGATGAGTCTTTTCCCTAGCTCCTTAAGGAACTTAGGTGCACTCTTTCCCCATGAGCCAAGGGTCTCTGAGCCTATGGGAACAAACATATAATGATGGGCAAGTTCTATATATTTTCTAGACTTTTGGGACTCCCTGAAGCTGGCGGCTGCCACTCCTTCCTCTCTGGTGTATTGGAGATAGGTATCAGCCAAGGTAGATGCACATGTGTAGTCCCCCCCCCCCACCTGCTTCCCGTCTGTCCAGGTTTGAAGGGTGATACCGTCTGAACGCTTCTGGCTGCCATCAGATCTGCATAGTTGGGGTGGCTTCCTTACTGCTGGGCATCCGGCTGTTGTGAGGTTCCTCTTGATAATGTTATTAACCTCCTCATGTCTTGTAATCTTTCCCTCGGATTTACGGCACACAAGACCATGGTACCCGAATCGGTCTGCTGCTTCACTGCCACAAATACACCTGTGTTCGGCGAGAACAGGGGCGGCAAGTCGAGGGGCAACACCAATGCGGATGGTCTGTGGGTCGAGGCGTGTGCCAAGGCTGGAGTTAGGAACAGCCAACAGAAAGTCCCTTGCATGAGGGGCTCTCACTTCCAGGAGGAGGGCTCTATCCTTCCCTGACACACTCTGAAGCATTGTTGAGGCTACATATATATATATATATATATATATATATATATATATATATATATATATATATATATATATATATATATATATATATATATATATATATATATATATATATATAAAGTATTAGTCAGAGGGCTGAAGAGGGGTTGTTGAGGTGGTTTGGTCATTTAGAGAGAATGGATCAAAGTAGAATGACATGGAGAGCATTTAAAACTGTAGGGGAAGGAAGGCGGGGTAGGGGTCGACCTCGAAAAGGTTGGAAGGAAGGGGCAAGGGAGGTTTTGTGGGCGAGGGGCTTGGACTTCCAGCAGGCGTGCATGAGCGTGTTTGATAGGAGTGAATGGAGACGAATGGTATTTTGGGACCTGACGATCTGTTGGAGTGTGAGCAGGGTAATATTTAGTGAAGGGATTCAGGGAAACTGGTTATTTTTATATAGCCGGACTTGAGTCCGGGAAATGGGAAGTACAATGTCTGCACTCTAAAGGAGGGGTTTGGGATATTAGCAGTTTGGAGGGATATGTTGTGTATCTTTATACGTATATGCTTCTAAACTGTTGTGTTATGAGTACCTTTGCAAAAACAGTGATTATGTGTGAGTGTGGTGAAAGTGTTGAATGGTGATGAAAGTATTTTCTTTTTCGGGATTTTCTTTCTTTTTGGGTCACCCTGCCTTGGTGGGAGACGGCCGACTTGTTAAAAAAAAAATTTTGGTGTTTAATTCCTTATGTATATTTGCAGTACCTTTTAATACTTTAGCAGAAGAATAAGAAGTAGAAAGAAGAAGAAAAATTACAATATCGTCGGTGAAACAATTAAAAAATAACCCATACTGTCGAAGATAAAACTTATGACGACGTTACGCTCCGTCCACGACCATCATCAGGTCACAACTGGATACTGCAAGAACTCTCTTGTCTCTACAATCAGGCAACTCCTCTGACATTTCTCTTTGGCTGGCCGGCTTGACTGCTATACGAGGCATCCTGAGATAAGGTACGCCTGCGCTAGCGAAGGATTCTTGACCCAAGGAATTGAAGGCACACTTTTCTTTCATTAGAATAAACCTTATAGTAATAATAATTAATAATATTAATAATTAATAATAATAAAGAACGCCCCGAACTAAATAATAAATAAAACCATTTTAGTGATTTCGACGTCCCCCTCGACCTACGAAGGAGTGTCGAGCAACGCCCTCTCGACCTTCAGAGGAGTACCGAGCAACGCCCCCTCCTAAAGAGTAGACACAGTCTCAATCAACGCTCCCCCCTCAACTTAGAGAGTAGTCACGGCGTCGAGCATAGCTCCCTCGACCTGTAGAGTACAGATATCGTCGAGCAACGCTCCCTCTCCCAAGATCGACGCTGCCGCCGCCGGCAGGTAGGTTTCTGACGATATATTTAAAGTTATTAACTGGTGAGGGGGGGGATTAAACTGATGCTCTTTAACCCCGGCTGAGCCCCTCCAAGCCGGCTAACCCAAATTATTGCTAGAGGCTCCCCTGACCCCGCCAACCCTGGTGTACTCCACCTCCAACCACTGATGACTTCCTCCCTCCTTCCCTCTCTCTCTCTCTCTCTCTCTCCCTTTCTCTCTAATATTAGTAATGGTAGAAGTAGAGGTGCGCCTCTACCTGTACCACAGTAACCAAAACTACAACTAGCGGTAACTAGATGCAGTACTGTTACTCAGCTCTGTGAGTGCGGGTGACGTAGCACGAGTAGCTACGGTAAGAACAGCGTCAGTCAACAGAGATACTTTTCATATCTTTTTCGTTGAGCATGGTATGGCGTATTTTTCGCAGTATTTCATATTGACAGTCATCGGAAGGAGTGGGAAGAAGGGATGGGATTTAGAGAGCTTTCTCCTGTACAATCTTGACTATCTGGTTAATACATGGTAATCTTTTTTTTATCTAGATAGCAGTGATTAGACCTTTCCAGCAGATAGCCTCGGAAAGGATTTTCATATCCTTTACTATCTGTCGTTCGCATGTTTTTCCTCTCTCTCTCTCTCTCTCTCTCTCTCTCTCTCTCTCTCTCTCTCTCTCTCTCTCTCTCACTCTCTCTCTCTCTCTCTCTCTCTCTCTCTCTCTCTCTCTCTCTCTCTCACTTTTGCGGTTAAGTTAGACCATGCTAATACAGCTCATACCAAGTAATAACGGCGACTCTCTGTCACCGGCTGAGGTAACGAGGTCTAAAGTTATCTCATTGTATGCAAACAAACTGTTATATTAATGTTTACGAACGAGAAAAATGACCCATTAGTCTGAGTAATTAACATCCACAGCTGCAATAAATTAATGAGAGGTCATAGAACCGTGCTGACGTTGAGAAAATCGTTCCTAATGACGTCTATGGCACAGGAAGGAGAGAAATATCACCTTCCAGTAAGAATGGTGGCTTGCACTCTTGTGAGAGTAATCGGTTGAGCAAGTCTAAGATTTCTTTTACATGCTTTCCAGGTTTGGCTAGCAGTAAATAAGGTAACTACGAGTTATGGGTTGTTCTGGGTTTCATCCTAGGTGAGGACCCAAGTGTAAATAAGCCATGCAACGGGTTTAAAACCATTCTGGGTTAAATAACGTAACGAATTTTTTTCTCCAAGGTGTGTCACTACCAGCACGAATCTCAGGGCTGAATGAGACGTTTAGGCCTTAATCTCCGAGCAGTAATTAGGTGCCTTGGTGTTGTAGGTCACTGTTATAAAGGGGTCGTCTCCTCCGTTGCGCTGGTCATGGAATCAGACACGACTCTTAACCATGTAAATTTTTCCCAGATGGAAATAATGTAAGAAAACTTAATAAGAAACTCAGGAATGACTTGTTTTTTCCCCTCCTGTAATTTCATGTAGTCTTGTGTGTGTGTGTGTGTGTGTGTGTGTGTGTGTGTGTGTGTGTGTGTGTGTGTGTGTGTGTGTGTGTGTGTGTGTGTGTGTGTGTGTGTGTGTGTGTGTGTGTGTGTGTGTGTGTGTGTGTGTGTGTGTGTGTGTGTATGTGTGTGTGTGTAGTGCAATGGTAAATGAAACTCATACTGTATGTAATAGCTTTGTACTAGGCTACCCAAATTGCTAGGCTTCAGTTATACTTTCTTACGTAATCGTGTGTGAACTTTGCTTTACCTATAACTCCCAAATCAATAGTTCCGGATAAGCCAAATGGGATTTTTTTAAGTACTATCCTACCGATCTAATTACGCCCTGCGTAGAGGTGTTGTCACAGTACCACTAGAGCTCCAAAGTCATGCAACGATGCTACAGTACGCACCTTTCTGCCTGGCTGTTTACTGGAGGAAGATTGGTGACTGTGTAGGTTCTCTTTCAAAAGCATATGTGTCCTTTAACTACGTTTACTAGGAAGTCACTAGAAAAAAGCCCACTGAGATGGCGAAACGTAGGTCAACAATGATTGTGTCGGTATTTTATACCATTTATTTCCATATGGGTTCAACATGCATGTGTCAGTAATAACATTGTAGCAGTTGTGACGTTAGTACCATGAATCAGCTGTGTGTACACAGAAGATAAGACCGTGGCTGGGATAATTTAATGCCCCTCAGTTCGGAGAATAAACGTAAAACGACGTTTTATTTCAACTTGGACCATTGTCAGGCCATAAGTTGTGATTTTACAAGTGGTTTTTGGCAGACCGAAGCGTCGCCTAAAATTACTTCTCCATAAATAGGATTAATTATGAAACTGTTCCAGTCAGAGTTTTGTGACTTCCATTCTCCAAATTGGGCGTTAAGCGTGAAATTTTATTTACAGTTTTCCCGTTGATGATTAGAAAACTGTGGGACTCAACTTACCTTTCTCCCCGTTTAGGGTCAGTAACTGTCTATGGAATATTTTCGTACATTAGATACTGAACGACATGTTACGGCATAATTTTAAGACGACTGAAATTTTAATAAACGACGTGATATCACGATCATGCATCATGAGCTCTGATCATGCATCATTTGTCAGTATGCATTTTATACATACTGGTTCGTTATATAATAATAATATGATAAATGCCAGAAGAGTTCAAAATTGTTCTCTTAGAACTGTCTCCATGTCAGGTGCTTCCCTACGTCCGCCCTCCTCTCATCACACACTCAAGATCTTCCAAAGTCATCACCTCTGAGTATATTGTACGGGTGTACAGCAGGTCATACAATCCCTAATCTCGAGTTATCATAAATGTTTGTATGAGAAATATATATGGAAGGATCCATCCACACTCACACTCCTTGCTGGAGTCACTCCTGTGACCGTATTTGCTTGGAACTCCTTCTCTTTTGTGTAACATTGCAAGCTCCTGACGATGTGTTCATTGCAACACGAAAGGCCTAGAGCTATTATTCAACTTCCCCGTGGTTGTTTTGCATATATTATATATATATATATATATATATATATATATATATATATATATATATATCTGTATATATATATATATATATATATATAGAGAGAGAGAGAGAGAGAGAGAGAGAGAGAGAGAGATACGTGATAAAAGCACTAAACCTACACTCTCAAGAAAGACGTAGAAGTTTCCTTCTACGTCTACGAGTAAATGAAAGAGACGTGAATAAGGTGTTGAAAATTTGCCATACCAAGACAACATGCAACAATGGATTTCAGTTAGATAAATCCAGAATTAGACAGGCTATCGGAAATCACTGGCTGGACAACAGAGTTATGGACGAGTGTAACACAGGACCTGAATAGCGTAGGAGAAGAGAATATTTTAGTCGGTATTCAAAAGAAGGTAGATACGCACACATGAGTGGGAATAGTTTGATGTGTGTGTATTGCGTGTCTGTATTGGTCTGGGGAGTGGGAGGAAGCAAGCAGGTACGAAGAAGAGCACCTACTGGCCCATACGAGGCTCTTGGCAGAGCCTCGTATGGGCCAGAAGGATCATATTATTAATACCGTTGTGCTCCATTGTTCTCCCATTTTTTGCCTCAATGTCTGAACGCATGTTAATTATTATATCCTCTATGAATTTACGCTTTTTCACACACATAACCCGCACATGGGAGAGAGAGAAAAATCTTACGACGACATTTCGGTTCAAAACGTCGTGGTCGTAAGCTTCTCTCTCCTATGTGCGGGTTATTTGTGTATTGTTCCAGTCACGGTATTGTCTTTTTGTTCTTTATGCCTTTTTCACTGTTTTTCCTTGTCTACTTCTGTCTATCATTCTCTCTGCGATTCGTGCATTTATCTACCTGGAGTATAGCTGGAGAGGGTTTCGGGGGTCAACGCCCCCGTGGCTCGGTCTGAGACCAGGACTCGTGGTGGATTTGGGTCTGATCAACCAGGCTGTTACTGTTGGCCGCACGCAAACTGACATACGAACCACAGCCCGGCTGGTCAGATACTGACTTTAGGTGCTTGTCCAGTGCCTTCTTGAAGACATCCAGGAGTCTATTGGTAATCCCCCTTATGTATGCTGGGAGGCAATTGAGCAGTCTTGGGCTCCGGACACTTATTTTGTTGTCTCTCTGTACTCGTGGCACCCCTGCTTTTCATTGGGGGAATGTTGCATCTCCTGCCGAGTCTTTTGCTTTCCTAGGGAGTGATTTTCGTGTACTAGTTTGGTACTAATCCCTGTAGGATTTTCCAAGTCTATATTACAATGTATCTCTCTCGTCTGCGTTCCAGGGAATACAGATCAAGGACCTTCAACCGTTCGCAGTAATTTACGTGCCTTATCGTACTTATGTGTGCTGTGAAAGTTCTTTATACACTCTTCAGGTCAGCAATTTCACCTGCCTCGAAGGGGACAGTTAGTATACAGCAGTATTCCAGCCTAGAGAGAACAAGCGATTTGAAAAGAATCGTCATGGCTTTGGCGTCCCCAGTTTTGAAGGTTCTCATTATCCATCCAATCATTATCCTAGTAGATGTAATAGATACTTGTTGTGGACTTTGAAGGCGAGATCCTCTGACATTATCACTCCCAGGTTCTTCACATAGATGTCTGAGTTTAGCATCTGTCTAAATGTCTGCTCAACCCTGTCTACCTCTCCTAATCTGTTTTCACCCTTTTTTATCTCTTTTTATCTATTATTATTATTATTATTATTATTATTATTATTATTATTATTATTATTATTATTATTATTATTATTATTATTATTATTATTATTATTATTTATTTTTTTATTAACACATCGGCCGATTCTCACCAAGGCAGGGTGGCCCGAAAAAGGAAAACTTTCACCATCATTCACTCCATCACTGTCTTGCCAGAAGGGTGCTTTACACTACAGTTTTTAAACTGCAACATTAACACCCCTCCTTCAGAGTGCAGGCACTGTACTTCCCATCTCCAGGACTCAAGTCCGGCCTGCTGGTTTCTCTGAATCCCTTTATAAATATTATTTTGCTCACACTCCAACAGCACGTCAAGTGTTAAAAACCATTTGTCTCCATTCACTCTTATCAAATACGCTCACGCATGCTTGCTGGAAGTCCAAGCCCCTCGCACACAAAACCTCCTTTACCCCCTCCCTCCAACCCTTCCTATTATTATTATTATTATTATTATTATTATTATTATTATTATTATTATTATTATTATTACTATTATCAAATTAAGATTTAACACTCTGTCAAACTGTCTATTTCATTTTTAATTTAGGTATGTTTACCTCTGTCTCTGTTTATTCCTGTATATATTTTCTAAATCTAAAATGAAATTGTTATTGCCATAATTATTATTATTATTATTATTATTATTATTATAATTATTATTATTATTATTATTATTATTTTAAGACACGGGTGCCCCTAGAAAGAACATTATAGAAGTTTTCTTTGTTGCATATTTAGCAATATATATACAGGAGAAGGGGTTACTGGCCTCTTGCTCCCGGCATTTTAGTCACCTCTTACGACACGCATGGCTTACGGAGGAAGAATTCTCTTCCACTTCCCCATGGAGAAGTATTATTGTTATTATTATTATTATTTTGATTATCATTATTATTATTATTTACATGAAATGCTAAACCCCACGTTGCTCATTCAGTGCAAGAAGTAATGGAGGCTCGATACTTCTTTCGCTGATCGTGGCTGGATTTCCTAATAGTTAGATTAGTGGTAATCTGGATCTCAAATGCTACTTATACAGAAAACGAGCTCCAGGTAATTCTTGGGTAATTACAAGTTTTCTCTACGTAAATTGTAGCGTGTTCCTGGCTACGTTGCAACAATTTATTCTGTGTCAAGCGACGGAGAACAGATTTTGAGAGAGACAGAATGAGGTGGAGATATTAGGCAAGAGAAAATGTAAATGAGAAATGAGGTGAGAATGAGAGGAAGAGGAGGGAGAATAGGAGGAAAGAGGGGATGAATTAAGAGAGATAAACAGTAGAATACCCATAGATATAATTCATATTACATACAGTTTTGAGAATTTTAAAACCAATTTAGTAGGTGAGAGCTAAGATGAAGTTTTAAGAGAACATGATGGAGAAAAACTCTTTCAACACTTTCAGTAATACTGAAGAGGAACATTCGAACCTCAGCGGCAAAGATAAGCGATATTAGGAACAAACTTGGAAAACTTTCAGCATGCATAAGCCCCAGGTTATCGACAAGGGTGGTACATGTCACAACTGGGACACATACATATTATTAAAATCTCCAGGTAAAATCTGTGGAGAAAAAAAATATTGAAAGTCCTGTGTTTCAGGGTGTTTCATGAAATAAAGTCATTTAAATGCGTTCCAACTGGCTGTCTCTTGCAGCCTGTAGGTCTTGATTGGCTGTCTCTTGCAGCCTGTAGGCCTTGACTGGCCGTCTCTTGCAGCCTGTAGGCCTTGACCGGCTGTCTCTTGCAGCCTGTAGGCCTTGACTGGCTGTCTCTTGCAGCCTGTAGGCCTTGACTGGCTGTCTCTTGCAGCCTGTAGGCCTTGACTGGCTGTCTCTTGCAGCTTGTAGGCTTTGACTGGCTGTCTCTTGCAGCCTGTAGGCCTTGACTGGCTGTCTCTTGCAGCTTGTAGGCCTTGACTGGCTGTCTCTTGCAGCCTGTAGGCCTTGACTGGCTGTCTCTTGCAGCCTGTAGGTCTTGACTGGCTGTCTCTTGCAGCCTGTAGGCCTTGACTGGCTGTCTCTTGCAGCTTGTAGGCTTTGACTGGCTGTCTCTTGCAGCCTGTAGGCCTTGACTGGCTGTCTCTTGCAGCTTGTAGGCCTTGACTGGCTGTCTCTTGCAGCCTGTAGGCCTTGACTGGCTGTCTCTTGCAGCTTGTAGGCCTTGACTGGCTGTCTCTTGCAGCCTGTAGGCCTTGACTGGCTGTCTCTCGCAGCCTGTAGGTCTTGACTGGCTGTCTCTTGCAGCCTGTAGGCCTTGACTGGCTGTCTCTCGCAGCCTGTAGGTCTTGACTGGCTGTCTCTTGCAGCCTGCAGGTCTTGACTGGCTGTCTCTTGCAGCCTGTAGGCCTTGACTGGCTGTCTCTCGCAGCCTGTAGGCCTTGACTGGCTGGACACTTAACACAGCCATGTCTACTGAAGTTCATAATATGTAACTGTCATCATGCCGTCTCTAAGCGAACTATGAGGATCACTATCAACTGCTCTTACCTTGGGTAGATAGTGAACCCCATCCAAGCACTAGCAGATAGTGAACCCTACACTAGCAGATAGTGAACCCTATACTAGCAGATAATGAACCCTGCACTAGCAGATAGTGAACCTTACACTAGCAGATAGTGAACCCTACACTAGCAGATAGTGAACCCTACACTAGCAGAGAGTGAACCCTACACTAGCAGATAGTGAACCCTACACTAGCAGATAGTGAACCCTGCACTAGCAGATATTGAATCTTACACTAGCAGATAGTGAACCCTACACTAGCAGATAGTGAACCCTACACTAGCAGATAGTGAACCCTACACTAGCAGATAGTGAACCCTACTCAAGCAGATAGTGAACCCTACACTAGCAGATAGTGAGCCCTACACTAGCAGATAGTGAACCCTACACTAGCAGATAATGAACCCTACACTAGCAGATAGTGAACCCTACAGTAGCAGATAGTTAACCCTACACTAGCACATAGTGAACCCTACACTAGCAGATAGTGAACCCTACACTAGCAGATAGTGAACCCTACACTAGCAGATAGTGAAACCTACACTAGCAAATAGTGAACCCTACACTAGCAGATAGTGAACCCTTCACTAGCAGATAGTGAACCCTACACTAGCAGATAGTGAATAATACACTAGCAGATAGTGAACCCTACACTAGCAGATAGTGAACCCTACACTAGCAGATAGTGAACCCTACACTAACAGATAGTGAACCCTACACTAGCAGATAGTGAACCCTACACTAGCAGATAGTGAACCCTACACTAGCAGATAGTGAACCCTACACTAGCAGATAGTGAACCCTACACTAGCAGATAGTGAACCCTACACTAGCAGATAGTGAACCCTACACTAGCAGATAGTGAACCCTACACTAGCAGATAGTGAACCCTACACTAGCAGATAGTGAACCCTACACTAACAGATAGTGAACCCTACACTAGCAGATAGTGAACCCTACACAAGCAGATAATGAACCCTACACTAGCAGATAGTGAACCCTACACTAGCAGATAGTGACCCCTACACTAGCAGATAGTGAACCCTACACTAGCAGATAGTGAACCCTACACTAGCAGATAGTGAACCCTACACTAGCAGTGAACCCTACACTAGCAGATAGTGAAGCCTACACTAGCAGATAGTGACCCTACACAAGCATATAGTGAACCCTACACTAGCAGACAGTGAACCCTACACTAGCAGATAGTGAACCCTACACTAGCAGATAGTGAATAATACACTAGCAGATAGTGAACCCTACACTAGCAGATAGTGAACCCTACAGTAGCAGATAGTGAAGCCTACACTAGCAGATAGTGAACCCTACACAAGCATATAGTGAACCCGACGCTAGCAGATAGTGAACCCTACACTAGCAGATAGTGAATCCTACACTAGCAGATAGTGAACCCTACACTAGCAGATAGTGAACCCTACACTAACAGATAGTGAACCCTACACTAGCAGATAGTGAACCTTACACTAGCAGATAGTGAACCCTACACTAGCAGATAGTGAACCCTACCCTAGCAGATAGTGAACCCTACACTAGCAGATAGTGAACCCTACACTAACAGATAGTGAACCCTACACTAGCAGATAGTGAACCCTACACTAGCAGATAGTGAACCCTACACTAGCAGATAGTGAACCCTACACTAGCAGATAGTGAACCCTACACTAGCAGATAGCGAACCCTACACTAGCAGATAATGAACCCTACACTAGCAGATAGTGAACCCTACACTAGCAGATAGTGAACCCTACACAAGCATATAGTGAACCCTACACTAGCAGATAGTGAACCCTACACTAGCAGATAGTGAAGCCTACACTAGCAGATAGTGAACCCTACACAAGCATATAGTGAACCCTACACTAGCAGATAGTGAACCCTAAACTAGCAGATAGTGAACCCTATACTAGCAGATAGTGAACCCTACACTAGCAGATAGTGAACCCTACACTAGCAGATAGTGAACCCTACACTAACAGATAGTGAACCCTACACTAGCAGATAGTGAACCCTACACTAGCAGATAGTGAACCCTACACTAGCAGATAGTGAAGCCTACACTAGCAGATAGTGAACCCTACACAAGCATATAATGAACCCTACACTAGCAGATAGTGAACCCTACACTAGCAGATAGTGAACCCTACACTAGCAGATAGTGAAGCCTACACTAGCATATAGTGAACCCTACACAAGCATATAATGAACCCTACACTAGCAGATAGTGAACCCTACACTAGCAGATAGTGAACCCTACACAAGCATATAGTGAACCCTACACTAGCAGATAGTGAACCCTAAACTAGCAGATAGTGAACCCTATACTAGCAGATAGTGAACCCTACACTAGCAGATAGTGAACCCTACACTAGCAGATAGTGAACCCTACACTAACAGATAGTGAACCCTACACTAACAGATAGTGAACCCTACACTAGCAGATAGTGAATCCTACACTAGCAGATAGTGAAGCCTACACTAGCAGATAGTGAACCCTACACAAGCATATAATGAACCCTACACTAGCAGATAGTGAACCCTACACTAGCAGATAGTGAACCCTACACAAGCATATAGTGAACCCTACACTAGCAGATAGTGAACCCTAAACTAGCAGATAGTGAACCCTATACTAGCAGATAGTGAACCCTACACTAGCAGATAGTGAACCCTACACTAGCAGATAGTGAACCCTACACTAACAGATAGTGAACCCTACACTAGCAGATAGTGAACCCTACACTAGCAGATAGTGAACCCTACACTAGCAGATAGTGAACCCTACACTAGCAGATAGTGAACCCTACACTAGCAGATAGTGAACCCTACACTAGCAGATAGTGAACCCTACACAAGCATATAGTGAACCCTACACTAACAGATAGTGAACCCTACACTAGCAGATAGTGAACCCTACACTAGCAGATAGTGAACCCTACACTAGCAGATAGTGAACCCTACACTAGCAGATAGTGAACCCTACACTAGCAGATAGTGAACCCTACACAAGCATATAGTGAACCCTACACTAACAGATAGTGAACCCTACACTAGCAGATAGTGAACCCTACACTAGCAGATAGTGAACCCTACACTAGCAGATAGTGAACCCTACACTAGCATCTTAAAACTCACTTTATCACCCGTCAAGAGAGATAAGCAACACTCACTATGTTCACGAAAAGTTGCTATAAACAGTTACCACGGCTCATAAATTCTCTGTTAAGAGGGTTGGATGATTTTCGTAGGAGCATCACATCACTGCTCGTGTAAGGTAGAATATGTACACTCGTCCCTTACACTAAACTTAACTGGAAATGGCAAGCGCAACACGCGAACACAAATAATGCATTAGACTCGCGCTCTCAGAAATTTAAGTTCTTACTAACTACACAGCGACTACACGGCGACTACACGGCGACTACACGGCGACTACACGGCGACTACACGGCGACTACACGGCGCACACAGAAGGGTTCAAAATGTAAAATATTTAACATATACCTGAAATATATATATATATATATATATATATATATATATATATATATATATATATATATATATATATATATATATATATATATATACGGCAGAAAGAAACAAGAATGAAGGAGAGTGACACAGAATGCAATACATGGAAATACACTTAAAGTTTTCACAGATCTTACGAGGGAATTCCAACATTAAGTTGTTGGGACAGCCAAGTGAAAGAAAAGCCAAAGAATAAAAAAAAAAGACTTTGAAGTCTTGACAGCCTCAGTAAGAGTTTCTGGCAACTGCTTCATATTTATATCTTGCGGCACCAATCCGACACACGAGTGTCGATATTAATTCACCAGACGCGGGGGGATTTCTTTCGATTCCGCTTGTATTCTGTTTCGTGCTCGGTGACCAATGTGTGTGTGTGTGTGTGTGTGTGTGTGTGTGTGTGTGTGTGTGTGTGTGTGTGTGTGTGTGTGTGTGTGTACTCACCTAATTGTGGTTGCAGGGGTCGAGACTCAGCTCCTGGGAACGCCTCTTCACTGATTGCTATTAGGTCCTCTCTCTCTCTCTCTCTGCTTCCTGAGCTTAGTTATACCTCGTCTTAAAGCTATGTATGGTTCCTGCCTCCACTACATCACTTGCTAATCTATTCCACTTCCTGACGACTCTGTGACTGAAGAAGTACTTCCTAACATCCCTGTGACTCGTCTCAGTCTTCAGCTTCCAATTGTGAACCCTTGTTTCTGTGTCCCATCTCTGGAACATCCTGTCTCTGCCCACCTTGTTTATTCGACGCATTATTTTGTATGTTGTTATCATGTCTCCCCTGATCCTCCTGTCTTCCAGTGTCGTCAGTCTGATTTCCCTCAACCTTTCTTTGTAGGACATTCCCCTGAGCTCCGGAACTAGCCTTGTTGCAAACCTTTGTACTTTCACTAATTTCTTGACGTGCTTGACCAGGTATGGGTTCCAAACTGGTGCTTCATACTCCAGTATGGGCCTGACGTACACAGTGTACAGTGTCTTGAACTATTCCTTACTAAGGTATCGAAACGCTATTCTCAGATTTGCCAGGCGCCCATATGCTGCAGCAGTTATCTGGTTGATGTGTGCCTCCGGAGACGTGCTCGGTGTTATACTCACCCCAAAATCTTTCTCCTTGAGTGAGGTTTACAGTCTTTGTCCACCTAGCCTATACCCTGACTGCGGTCTGCGGTGTGTGTGTGTGTGTGTGTGTGTGTGTGTGTGTGTGTGTGTGTGTGTGTGTGTGTGTGTGTGTGTGTGTGTGTGTGTGTGTGTATGTGTATGTGTGTGTATGTGCGTGTGTGTGTGTGTGTGTGTGTACTCACCTATTTGTACTCACCTATTTGTGGTTGCAGGGGTCGAGTCCTAGCTCCTGGCCCCGCCTCTTCACCCGTTGCTACTAGGCCCTCTCTCTCCCCGCTCCATGAGCTTTATCAAACCTCGTCTTAAAACTGTGTATGGTTCCTGCCTCCACTACGTCATTTTCTAGGCTATTTCACTGCCTTACAACTCTATGACTGAAGAAATACTTCCTACTATCTCTCTGACTCATTTGTGTCTTCAACTTCCAATTGTGGCCTCTTGTTTCTGTGTCCCCTCCCTGGAACATCCTGTCTTTGTCCACCTTGTCTATTCCACGCAGTATTTTATATGTCGTTATCATGTCTCCCCTGACACCCTGTCCTCCAGTGTCGTCAGGCCGATTTCCCTTAATCTTTCTTCATAGGACATTCCCCTTAGCTCTGGAACTAACCTTGTCGCAAACCTTTGTACTTTCTGTAGTTTCTTGACGTGCTTTATCAAGTGCGGGTTCCAAACAGGTGCTGCATACTCCAGTATGGGCCTGACATACACGGTGTACAGTGTCTTGAATGATTCCTTACTAAGGTATCGGAATGTTGTTCTCAGGTTTGCCAGGCGCCCATATGCTGCAGCAGTTATCTGATTGATGTGTGCTTCCGGAGACATGCTCGGTGTTATACTCACCCCAAGATCTTTCTCCTTGAGTGAGGTTTGCAGTCTTTGGCCACCTAGCCTATACTCTGTCTGTGGTCTTCTGTGCCCTTCCCCTATCTTCATGACTTTGCATTTGGCAGGATTAAATTCGAGAAGCCATTTGCTGGACCAGGTATCCAGTCTGTCCAGGTCTCTTTGAAGTCCTGCCTGGTCCTCATCAGATTTAATTCTCCTCATTAACTTCACATCATCTGCAAACAGGGACACTTTTGAGTCTAACCCTTCCGTCATGTCGTTCACATATACCAAAAATAGCACTGGTCCTAGGACCGACCCCTGTGGGACCCCGCTCGTCACAGGTGCCCACTGTGATACATCATTACGTACCATGACTCGTTGTTGCCTCCCTGTCAGGTATTCTCTGATCCATTGCAGTGCCCTTCCTGTTATATGCGCCTGATGCTCTAGCTTCTGCACTAATCTCTTGTGTGTGCGTGTGTGTGTGTGTGTGTGTGTGTGTGTGTGTGTGTGTGTGTGTGTGTGTGTGTGTGTGTGTGTGTGTGTGTGTGTGTAGGTGTGTGTGTGTGTGTGTGTGTGTGCGTGTGTGTGTGTGTATGTGTATGTGTGTGTGTATGTGCGTGTGTGTGTGTGTGTGGGTGTGTGTGTGTGTGTGTGTTTGGGTGTGTGTGTGTGTGTGTGTGTGTGTGTGTGTGTCTGTGTGTGTGTGTATGTATGTGTGTATGTGCGTGTGTGTGTGTGTGTGTGTGTGTGTGTGTGTATGTGTATGTGTGTGTGTATGTGCGTGTGTGTGTGTATGTGTGTGTGTGTGTGTGTGTGTGTGTGTGTGTGTGTGTGTGTGTGTGTGTGTGTGTGTGTGTGTGTGTGTCTGCAGTATTTGTGTTGCCCCACCGTCAGCGATGTATTTAATTTACGTATATATATAAATTCCTGGTGATTGTATCATTAACTACACCGTAACGTGTCTCATTCCATTGTTACTATCGGTATCACTTTTATCAGGTAGGAAGGCTGGGTTTGATTGGTGTCAAGGGGTACGGGAGTTATTTCTTGAGTAGCTTTAGGTAGATGTCGTTTTGATAAGGACCTGCCTCGTATGGGCCAGTAGGCCTTCTGCAGTGTTCCTACATTCTTATGTTCTTATGAAGACCATCCTCTTCTCTCTCTTGATGATACTAAGAAATCTTCATTTTTTTGTTTCGTAATTTTTTTTATACTTTGCACAAAGTTATTATGTCTGCTTTTATTTTTTAAGGAAAAGAGAGGTTTTTTTTTTTATGTTCAGACGTCCTTCCTAACTTATTATTTTTTCTAAGCTGTGGAATCTGTTTTGCAGTTTCTCTTAAACCTTATCTACTTTTTTGAGTGGATTGTTTTACTTATCTATCTGTCTATCTATCTATTTATCTATCTATCTATGTATGTATATATATATATATATATATATATATATATATATATATATATATATATATATATATATATATATATATATATATATATATATATATATATATATATATGCAATAAGATCACAGTAAACAGGTGATTTCAGAATATGCAAAACAACCACTCTGAAAGAATAGAGAAATTCCAAGCGCTTTCGTGACTACTCACATTATCAAGGAACTATGATAATGTGAGTAGTCACGAAAGCGCTTGGAATTTCTCTATTCTTTCAGAGTGGTTGTTTTGCATATATATATATATATATATATATATATATATATATATATATATATATATATATATATATATATATATATATATATATATATATATATATATATATATATATATATATATATATGTTAGTGCAAATTGAAAAATTGGATATCAAATTGGGGAGGAGGAGTATGGAAGAAGTGAATGTTTTCAGATACTTGGGAGTTGACGTGTCGGCGGATGGATTTATGAAGGATGAGGTTAATCATAGAATTGATGAGGGAAAAAAGGTGAGTGGTGCGTTGAGGTATATATGGAGTCAAAAAACGTTATCTATGGAGGCAAAGAAGGGAATGTATGAAAGTATAGTAGTACCAACACTCTTATATGGGTGTGAAGCTTGGGTGGTAAATGCAGCAGCGAGGAGACGGTTGGAGGCAGTGGAGATGTCCTGTCTAAGGGCAATGTGTGGTGTAAATATTATGCAGAAAATTCGGAGTGTGGAAATTAGGAAAAGGTGTGGAGTTAATAAAAGTATTAGTCAGAGGGCAGAAGAGGGGTTGTTGAGGTGGTTTGGTCATTTAGAGAGAATGGATCAAAGTAGAATGACATGGAAAGCATATAAATCTATAGGGGAAGGAAGGCGTGGTAGGGGTCGTCCTCGAAAGGGTTGGAGAGAGGGGGTAAAGGAGGTTTTGTGGGCAAGGGGCTTGGACTTCTAGCAAGCGTGCGTGAGCGTGTTAGATAGGAGTGAATGGAGACGAATGGTACTTGGGACCTGACGATCTGTTGGAGTGTGAGCAGGGTAATATTTAGTGAAGGGATTCAGGGAAACCGGTTATTTTCATATAGTCGGACTTGAGTCCTGGAAATGGGAAGTACAATGCCTGCACTTTAAAGGAGGAGTTTGGGATATTGGCAGTTTGGAGGGATATGTTGTGTATCTTTATACGTATATGCTTCTAAACTGTTGTATTCTGAGCACCTCTGCAAAAACAGTGATAATGTGCGAGTGTGGTGAAAGTGTTGAATGATGATGAAAGTATTTTCTTTTTGGGGATTTTCTTTCTTTTTTGGGCCACCCTGCCTCGGTGGGAGACGGCCGACTTGTTGAGAAAAAAAATTAGTGCAAATGTTAACTCTGTTTATTAAAATTCTGAAACTTTCTCTAAGTAATCCTTCCATACCTGCTAAATCTGTTTCTTCCTTTAAATGTTAAGTATAATGTAAATTACTTCTCAATAAGCTCATGTAAAGATTACTTTATCCATCCCTGTGGATATCCATGAGATAAGGAGTGAAATATACTCTCAACTCACCACTTGCCTCAACACCTCATATCAACTATACAATAGTCGCTTTCAGTACCACTTACTCTCCTGTTAAATATTAACACGGGAGGGACGAGACGGGATCTCCTGTACTTCACTCCGTCTTTCTGTCTCTCACTTCATCCTTCTGTCCCTCACTTCATTCTGTCCCTCACTTCAACCTTCTGTCCCTCACTTCGTCCATCTCTCACTTCGCACCTGTTCTCCCTGACAAATAAATTAGCAACAGCATCTGACCTCCATGAATGTTAGAACGAATACCAGTGAGAAATTCTACTGTAGTCTTGCATCCTTGAAGCCTCGTCTTCACATAGATGGCGCAGCTGTCTGTTCAGCTCCTAGTATTACTTTTTCCGTCTCTTCTTAAGCTGAAGCCACAGTTCACGCTGTAAAGGAACTGCTACACTGAAAGGCAAAAAAAAAAAAAAAAAAAAAAAGACAGGTATGGCGATACAAAGACACAGCAAACTGAGCTTTCATTAGAACAACGTTTCACTCACAGGTGACTTTTTTCAGTTCAAAGTGAGCGAAACATTATCCTGATGAAGAATTGCTCTCCTATAACAGCCTATACACGACCATCGCTGTCACTCGGTCGCACCCTGTAGTCGTTACATTAGCCTTCAGAACGCCAGGAAGCTGCTGTTCAACATGGGATGACAGCTTGTTATTCCAGCCTTCACGTATGTTGCTTGTGCGTGGTGCGCCGTCGAGGGTGGCCCGGTGCATATTCCAACTGTTTTACGGGAACATCGACGGAACACGGCGAACACTCGTGGGTGCAACTTTATTATTCTGCTCTTGTTGTGGACGCTGCCTAAGATAAACCTGAAGCGTATGTCCTGTCCAACTATTCAACCAGCCAGTGGGTCACCTGCTTCGGGCTTCGTATGTTAAATATATACCCTCGATCTCGGGCCTCGCCTAGGGGTAATAGAGCAAAAGAATCTTTCGGACCACATAAATACTTGATTTTTTTCTCCCAAAGTGCTTTGTTCAGGAAAAAAATATACTTTTTGCTCATTGCAAGTGACGGGTTGTACACACCCTTTTCCAACAGGCGAAACAGCTATGTTCCTCCTTAAAAAAAAAAAATACATAATACCGTGATTGGAACAATACATAAATAACCTGCATGTGGGAGAAAGAAGCTCACGATGATGTTTCGGTCCGACTTGGACTATTTACAAAATTACGGTCCGAGTCGGACCGAAACGTCCTCGTAAGCTCCTCTCTCCTATGTGTGGGTTATTTGTGCAATGTTCCTCTTTTGTCCTTCTTTATAGAAGAATATAAGACAGGGAAAATGTACCTGACTAGAAACTGCCCACACAGGGTAGCATCGCCCCCGTGACGAGGTCTGAGAAATGGCCTTTGAAGCCAGAAAGAAAATGTTACAGGAATAAGAACTTTTGAGTAATGTTCAATAAAGTGAAGATAAACATATACGCGCTTTACATAAGAACATAAGAACATAAGAAAGGAGGAACACTGCAGGAGGCCTGCTGGCCCATACTAGGCAGGTTCTTTACAATTCATCCCACTAACAAAACATTTGCCCAACCCAATTTTCAATGCCACCCAAGAAATAAGCTCTGATGTGAAAGTCCCACTTAAATCCAACCCCTCCCACTCATGTACTTATCCAACCTAGATTTGAAACCACCCAAAGTCCCAGCCTCAATAACCCAACTAGGTAGACTGTTCCACTCATCAACTACCCTATTTCCAAACCAATACTTTCCTATGTCCTTTCTAAATCTAAACTTATCTAATTTAAATCCATTACTGCGGGTTCTCTCTTGGAGAGACATCCTCAAGACCTTATTAATATCCCCTTTATTAATACCTATCTTCCACTTATACACTTCGATCAGGTCTCCCATCATTCTTCGTCTAACAAGTGAATGTAACTTAAGAGTCTTCAATCTTTCTTCATAAGGAAGATTTCTAATGCTATGTATTAATTTAGTCATCCTACGCTGAATGTTTTCTAACGAATTTATGTCCATTTTGTAATACGAAGACCAGAACTGAGCTGCATAATCTAGGTGAGGCCTTACTAATGATGTATAAAGCTGCAGTATGACCTCTGGACTTCTGTTGCTTACACTTCTTGATATAAATCCCAGTAATCTATTTGCCTTATTACGTACGCTTAGGCATTGCTGTCTTGGTTTAAGGTTGCTGCTCACCATAACCCCCAAGTCCTTTTCGCAATCTGTATGGCTAAGTTCTACATCATTTAACTTATAAATAAGTACTAGGGTTATGGGCACTCCCAAGCTTCAGAACCTTGCATTTATCTACATTGAACTGCATCTGCCACTTTTCTGACCAAGAATAGAGTTTGTTTATATCCTCCTGAAGTTCCATAACATCTACGTTTGAATCAATTATCCTACCTATCTTTGTGTCATCGGCGAATTTGCTCATATCACTAGTAATTCCCTCATCAAGATCATTGATATATATTATAAACAACAACGGGCCCAAGACTGATCCCTGTGGAACGCCACTTGTTACAGATCCCCACTCGGATTTAACCCCATTTATGGACACTCTCTGCTTCCTGTCAGTGAGCCATGACTCGATCCACGAGAGCACTTTTCCCCCAATGCCATGAGCTGCCACTTTCTTTAACAGTCTATGGTGCGGAACTCTATCAAAAGCCTTACTAAAATCTAAGTAAATAATATCAAATTCTTTATCGTGGTCAACAGCCTCAAAAGCTTTACTGAAGAAAGTTAATAAATTAGTTAGACAAGACCGGCCTCTTGTGGTATCCATGCTGAGTATCATTAATCAAGCTATGCTTATCGAGATGGCTTCTTATAATCTCAGCTATAATTGACTCTAGTAATTTGCCTACAATTGAGGTCAGGCTTATTGGGCGGTAATTTGACGGTAACGACTTGTCCCCTGTTTTAAAAATAGGAGTTACATTAGCCATCTTCCACATATCAGACACTACACCTGTTTGAAGAGATAAATTAAAAATATTAGTTAATGGTTCACAGACTTCCATTTTGCATTCCTTAAGAACCCTTGAAAAAACCTCATCAGGACCCGGCGACTTATTTTGCTTCAGTCTGTCTATCTGCTTCACAACCATCTCACTAGTGACTGTGATGTTACATAATTTATCTTCTTCTAGCCCACTGTAAAAATTAATTACTGGAATATTGTTAGTGTCTTCCTGTGTAAAAACTGAGAGAAAATAATTATTTAAAATCAAGCACATTTCATTCTCTTTGTCAGTAAGGTGCCCATAGTTATTTTTAAGGGGACCTATCTTATCTCTAACTTTTGTTCTAGAGACCTGGAAAAAACTTTTTGGGTTAGTTTTAGAATCCCTAGCAACTTTAATTTCATAGTCCCTTTTAGCTTTTCTTATCCCCTTTTTAATGTCCCTCTTAATGTCAATATACTGATTCATAAGATGACCCTCACCTCTTTTGATACGCCTATAAATTCCTTTCTTATGCCCTAGTAGATATTTGAGCCTATTATTCATCCATTTTGGGTTATTTCTATTTGATCTAATTTCTTTATATGGGATAAACGGTCTTTGAGCAGCATGTATAGTGTTCAGAAAACTGTCATATTGATAGCTCTCTTCGTTACCTCAGTCAACAGATGATAAGTGTTCTCTAAGCCCATCGTAATCTGCTAAGCGAAAATCTGGGACTGTTACTGAGTTATCGCTACTATCGTACTTCCATTCAATGCTAAATGTAATTGATTTGTGGTCGCTAGCACCCAGTTCCTCTGAAATTTCTAAATTATTAACAAGGGATTCATTGTTTGCCATAACTAAGTCAAGCAGGTTATTTCCCCTTGTAGGTTCTGTCACAAACTGCTTCAAAAAACAATCCTGAAATACTTCTAAGAAGTCGTATGATTCTAAATTCCCAGTCAAGAAATTCCAATCAACATGACTAAAGTTAAAGTCTCCTAGAATTACTACATTATCGTGCCTTGTGGCCTTAACAATTTCCTCCCATAGTAGTTTCCCCTGGTCCCTATCTAAGTTTGGGGGACGGTATATCACTCCTAAAATCAGTTTTTCATGCCCCTCTGAAAATTCTATCCAAACAGACTCTGTATGTGTTACTTCAGACTTAATACCCGTTTTTATGCAACAGTTCAAGCGATCTCGGACATACAATGCCACCCCACTCCCCCTCCCAATACTTCTATCTTCTTGGAACAATTTAAAACCCTGAATATGACATTCCGCACATCACATGTTTATGAGACACAAAGCGACCAGCAATCCTGCCAGAGTCCAAAAATGTTGTTTAGGTCTCCATTTCACTTACGTATGAGAGGATAGTTATACCTCGATTACTATTTGTCAGGCTTCTATCCTCTACTTCGATAACTTAGTTGCATAAATCTATTCTTCTCTACACCAAAGTTTTCATTCAAACAATATTTTAGGCCCTCAGTGTTGAGGTTGACACGTAAACAAAAACTAAGACATTATTTTAGGCCCTCAGTGTTGAGGTTGACACGTAAACAAAAACTAAGACATTATTTTAGCCCTTCAGTGTTGAGGTTGACACGTAAACAAAAACTAAGACATTATTTTAGGCCCTCAGTGTTGAGGTTGACACGTAAACAAAAACTAAGACATTATTTTAGGCCTTCAGTGTTGAGGTTGACACGTAAACAAAAACCAAGACATTATTTTAGGCCCTCAGTGTTGAGGTTGACACGTAAACAAAAACTAAGACATTATTTTAGGCCCTCAGTGTTGAGGTTGACACGTAAACAAAAACTAAGACATTATTTTAGGCCTTCAGTGTTGAGGTTGACACGTAAACAAAAACTAGAACATATTAGAAAACGTTCCGCTCCTGGGACCTTGATCATTTCTGATAACTTCTAGAAGAGATCAAGGTCCCAGGACCGAAACGTTTTCATAGATGCCGAAGCGTTCAACGGAAATTGAAGTACTTACTCTCTTGGGGGGGAAAAAATTCTCCACTTCTCAGTGTCTACTCATTTAATATGTCATGTTAAGAAATAAATTAAACACAGAGATATTAATATCACTCGTTTTATTGTTGTTAATTCTCTTATTCGATTCCTAAAGTTAGTTCCCTAATGTGCCTTACAAACTGTTTTCATGATTTTAAATTGGGTTCGATTAGGCTAGACATGGTAAGACTAGGCTGGACTAGATTTCTCAAACCTATAAAACCGTATATTTTTTCAGAAATAAGGAGTTTTTTTTAAAAAAGATCGGCTGTGATACGTCAGGCAACTCGGCGGTGACTGCAGAGTACAAGGAAACGTTTAGATCCACAGGCAGTTTCTTGGTTCGAAACTCCTCCTCCAGCATCAGTGCTTCCCGCTGTAATATTACACGAGACAGAACGCCTAGGGGTTGCGTGCGTGCACTCCAGGGGTTCCCAACCAGGGGAAGACACACTCCCCTTGGTGGGGTGCGTGATGGCATTTCAGGATGGGGGGGAGACAAAGAGTCCTAATGAAAAGCAAAATTCCGTTTATTTTACTAATAACTTTTCTAATTGCTCAATTTATATTTGCATTTTATGCATCGAATTAAAAGCGTATTTTTTTTTTAGTTCAATTTGTTCACCCACAATACTGTATTTGTTTCAATATATGACTCAAAAATTAGAAATCTGACTTCTTCATCTTCAAATGTGATGTTACTTTTGTAAGGGAAGCAATGTTAATTAAACAGTTTCTAAGGGCGAGGAGCATAGAAAAAATTGTTAACTCCTGGTCTAGGTAGGATAAAGAGACCAGAATATTATCCCAAGACTCCTCCAGCATCCCAGACTATTCAACATCTTACCAGTAAACATCAGAAACACGGTTGGAACAAGTGTAGAAGCCTTCAAGAGGGAACTGGACAAGTATCTTCACTAGGTGCCAGATCAATCAGGCTGTGATGGATATATGGGGCAACGGGCCTCCAGCAACAACAACCTGGTTGACCAGGCAAACTCTCGAAGCTCTTCAAAGGCATATCAAAGGTAGCATCAAGGCTCTTGGCTTAAATCTTACGGGACTCAGAATGTCTAGGATACAGAGACCAGAATGTTATCTATATAACACGCAAATGAATAAATGCATAAATAAATACAGTGAATAATTAAATAATAAAAGATCTGTAATCCAAAAAGGAGAAAATGTTGATTGCTGCCAACTACAGTGTAGTAAATTCTGAGATACTCCGAGATAACAGTAAAAACAGAATCAAACTGTTAGACAGGAAATGTAGACTAGATTAAGATAATAGAATTATTAACGGGGATGACGTGCCAAGAGAGGGGAGGAAAAAGAGCAAAAGTAATTATTTAAAAAAAAAAAAAACAGTTTGAATGACGAAACAAAATTTGCTAAAAGAAATTTGAGTAAAAAAATTGATTGATAACTCCCATGGACCATTACGACTCCATACAGTCACAAAGATAGATAAGCTTACAAGTTAGCAAAATAGAATTTGAAGGAGGAATTACGCATGTCAAACCTAATTCTCAAGACCCAGTGGCTACAGCGTCGGTCTGGAGTTTTATGACTCTCTGATCGAGGGTTCTAACCCCACCCGTGGTATAGTTTCCTCGAACATGATGGGGGTACGAGAAAAGATGTAGGTAAGAAGGTGATCTTCAGGCTAGCGTTGACGTTGGAACGTCTAACAGCAGTCAAAAAAAGATGGTTTCAACATTCAGCATACAGTTTAGAGGTCTATATTGACAGATGTATACGACACAAACATTCCCAGGGTGAAATAATCCACTGTAGGACTCGACAGTGTATATAAGCGAGTCCACTGCTAAGTTTGCTCCTTGTCAGGAGAGAAAGTATGGATGCAGTGCCCAGCTACCCTCAAGATAAACGCCAGGAAGAGGTAATACTAACAGGAAGTGATTACAACCGATAACAGGAGATCCCGTAGACGCCTGTAATTACAAACATGCCCAACAGATGGTGCTAATTACTCTTACTCTGAGCCTACCGAATAGCGTCTTAGCTGATGGGAATCTCCCGAAGACTAGAAAAAAAAAGGCGAGAAAATTATTTGCATGTATTTCCCTCACACACTTCAAGGAGGTTGCTTAAAAAAAGCCAGAAAAAAATGATAAACGAATCAAGACGTCAAGTGTTCATTCACTAATAGTAATATTTTATAATTCAAAAAAAAAGAAAGAATAGTATCAAATGATCGGAAACAAAGAGTCCCCAGTACTGTAGAAGGAAATCTTGGTCTGTTCCCTTCTGAAGAAGGGGCACGAAGAAAGACGAGTTTCAGAAGGAGGGTTGTATGAAGAATCTGTTCCTCCACCGAAGCAAAAATTAACCCGTTATCTCTCTGAACCTCAGGAAACAAGCAACACAGAAAAACCCACACTATTTCCAACTCAGTGAAAGAGATGAAAGACAACAAATAAAGGAAGGCAAAACTCAAACGCAGAAAACCATGATAAAATAAAAAGTGCAAAGACAACCAGAGACAGATAACAGGGAATAATCACAGAAACATGAAATGATTATGTCTAAATAAGAGAGTGAAGCAGAAAATATGAAATGGACATGGCAACTACAGAAAATTCAGAGCAAAACAGAATCTGAGGGAAATTGACGTAGGACCAAGAGATAACACGAAAGGAAGAAAGAAAGAAATATGGAGAATTCTGTGAAGAAATGAGAGAGGTATACAACAAACCCGACACAAGATTCCACAATGTATTTGCATATGAGCAAGACGAGGCGCTAGAAGATGAGGAAGAAGACGACACACCATGAGAAACTGTCAAGTGAAGATGCTGAGTGAGAACGACAAAAGAAGCAGTTCTGAAACTTGACACATCTAAGGCAACAGAATGTGGTGAAATATTACCACTTATAAGAAAGAATAGGATCATAACATCAATGGTATATAATCCCGACAAGCTGAAGAATTAGACAACAACTGGGCATCATTATAATGTCGACATTTGATGATTCATCAAGACTACAGTATTGAACACCTGTTCCTAGGCTTAGGGACCGATTACCTCAACTACAGCCTCTTCAGTCTTCTGTTTCTGTCTATTGTACTGATAAAGCCACTGGTTGGCGAAACTCCTATATAATAAAGATTCCCAGTTGTTGCACACGTGTCTAATTCTACAAGATATATAGCAGCTAAAATACTGTTAAAAGTATCTCTTGTAGATCTGCAATAAACCATTTGGGATAAGAGTTGCTCTAAGACTGGAAAGCAGTAAGTGTAAAAAAAGGGAGAAGATTTGCGTGTTTGACACGCAAATCTTCTCACAGATCAACATCAAGGGTTTAGGAATCGTACTGTAATACCCGTCGAACCTCACAGAGACATGTGATAAACTGATGAAGATCAGGAGTTAGGACAGATGTTTTGCATATTCATAGACTTGCAAAAAAAAAAAAAAACATTTGATACTGGGCTGCGCAGTCGGCTACTTGGCAAACTGGAAAAACAAGCTGAGGTGAGAGGAAGAGCCCTTGATTGATGAGAAACGAATAGACAAAGCATCAGGAAAGAGTTGCACCTGCAACCCAGTTATTGACGTATTCATTATGTATTATTATGATAAAGAATTAGACACATGTGCAACATCTGGGTATCTTTATTGCAGACGTTTGGACCCCTCAAAGAAGGTTCCTTGATATTGGTGAGGGGCTCTTGATTTAGGAAATTGGATCTGTACTCCAGTTCCCCGAATTAATCCTGAATACCTTCCACATCCCCCCCCCAGGCGCTGTATAAACCTCCAGGTTTAGCGCTTCCCCCTTGATTATAATAATAATAATAATATTGCAGACGTTCCGCCATCCAGTGGCTTTATCAGTACAAATTCAAGGACACAATGGGAAGACAGCAGAACTATATACAAAAGATGAGGTAATCGGTCCCTCAGTCTTGAAGACTACGGTGGTCTTCACCAGCCCCAAGACTGAGGGACCGATTACCTCATCTTTTGTATATAGTTCTACGGTCTTCCCATTGTGTCCTTGAGCTTATATTGATAAAGCCACTGGAGGGCGAAACGTCTACAATTAAAATACCCAAATACTGCACATGTGTCAAATTCTTTATCTTCTCGATGCTGTATAACATGTATGTCTACCTGGAGTCTACTTGGAGGGTATTCCGGGGATCAACGCCCCCGCGACCCGGTCCACGACCAGGCCTCCCGGAGGATCAGGGCTTGATCAATGAGGCTGTTACTGCTGGCCGCACTCATTATTATTTTGCGGATGATGAAAAGAGGATCCAACACACAACGGGAAAAGTGACGTTAGTAGTGAATTTAAAGTCAATAAAATGAAAGCAATAAGAGCGGGAGACGGATAAAGAATACCTGAAAGAGAGTACAACCTGAGAAGGGAAACAAGTCACGCAATCACTGGAAAAAAAGAGAGATCTGGTAATAACCAGACCAGTCACCTGAAACCCACACAGACAAATCTACATCACCACAGACAAAAGCTACGTCACAGACAAAACGACATTATCAGTCCACAGACAGGGTTCAGACCAGAGAATTAGAACAAGAAGACGTAGATGGGAAGTAAATGAACCACGGGGGCATGAGAGAGAGAGAGAGAGAGAGAGAGAGAGAGAGAGAGAGAGAGAGAGAGAGAGAGAGAGAGAGAGAGAGAGAGAGAGAGAGAGAGAGAGAGAGAGAGAGAGAGAGAGAGAGAGAGAGAGAGGGAGAATTAATCGTAGAAGTAGAAGAAATGAATTGGGAGGGGAAGTTACGTACCGTACAAAAACCCGCTAAGTTTAGACGCTTAGAAAGTAGATGAGACAGTATAATTCGCGGTGCTTAGTTGCAAGTTAGTAACCCCGGGTACAAGAGCTAGACCTCCCCTACTAGCAACCACAAGCAGGCGCAATTCCCAACAGAGAGCGGCGTCCGAACAAGACGAAAAACATGGGGAAAGCGGATGGCCTCGCCAGGAATCGACGAAAATAAAATCTGCCCAAAACAGGAGCGAGGCGGGAGTACTGACCTACACCAAGAACCTCGCATGGTGCCGCCATCTTTTTTTTTGTGTCCGTAAATATTAGCGTTTTCTGACCTACCTCAACCGCTCCTTTGCAATTGTTGTTTTTTTTTTTAATCGATTCAGGAATATCACGTCTGAATTGGTTCCCAGAGGGTAAATACTAGCAATGACACTGAAAAGGCGCGTAAAGCGGGCTAGAGTGTAATTGTATGTTTCGGTGTGTGTGTGTGTGTGTGTGTGTGTTCATATTCACCTACTGTGTATGTGGTTGTAGGGGTCGAGTCTTAGCTCCTGGCTCCTGCGTGGATGCATGAGAGTGTTAGTCAAAGAGAGAGAGAGAGAGATAATACAGGTAATAGCTTTTAGCGTGTAAATGAAGTTAGGAAACTAAACTTAACCTTGCAGAACCCTGTGTAAAAGAGAGAGAGAGAGAGAGAGAGAGAGAGAGAGAGAGAGAGAGAGAGAGAGAGAGAGAGAGAGAGAGATAGACAGACAGACAGACGGACATCCAAAATTCGACAAAACAGCAACATTTACAACAGATGCACTGCCAGCTACGTCTCAATCAATACATGTTACGTGCTATTTAAGGTAGCCTACTCACATCTCATACTACTTGAGATAGCCCAAACTCCACCTTTTAGTCAGGATAGCCCCACACACACATGTTAAGCAGCTTCACATCACGTGATAATTCACGTAGCAACGTGAACTCGCACGTGAACTAGCCCCCACACCGTGTGCTAATTCAGGTACCCTCTGTAAATATGTGCTAGCTTAGGTAGCCTCCACACCAAGTTCCAGTACTGGTAGGCCAGTACGGGTAGGCCAGTACGGGTAGGCCAGTACGGGTAGGCCAGTACGGGTAGGCCAGTACGGGTAGGCCAGTACGGGCAGTGCCCAACCCCCCACGCCAAGTGCTAATCTAGGCGGCTTGTTCAGTAATCATTGGAGCAGGAGGCTCACGCTGCGCATTAAAGACAAGAGCTCCTCCCTCTCATTCAGCGCACGCGAGAACTCGCCCAACGACTTCGACTGTCAAAATCCAGGTTACTCCAAGGCCTGGAAGCGGCTAGTGAGATCGATGCCAAGTTCTCGACACGTCTACCTGGAGGGTGTCTTCCTGGAGGGTGTGTTCCAGGGGTCAACGTCTCTGCGGCCCAGTCCTTGACCAGGGCCGCGGGTCAAGGACTGCATTTCTTCCAAAGCAGTTCGTTCTTCGTCAGGAAGGCGCAGCAGATGCTCTCCTGAAGATGATGCGAGATAAGCAGCCACTCTTCAGTCGCTTCATTCCAAGGTTATTTCAGATCAGAAAATTGATTGGGCTCCACCAGTCACGCGTTATTTCCTGGAATCAGCTGGTGAGTGGAAAACAAGGCTTGCTTCTTGCTGTTGAGGATGTTTTCGTTTCAGGAGGCTGGTGACAGGCTGATTTGTTCGCCTCCAGAGGTTACCTTTGTCGGAAAGATGTTGCAGAAGAACTCGCTGCCCTCTAGTTGGGCACCTCTAGGGTTCGGTGGACAGCATCTAGGTTCACTAAGCAACATGTGGGTTCACTGCACAATATGTGGGTTTACCTAACAGCATTACGGTTTAATGAATAGCACTAAGGAGCTCAGCTGGCAATCTTTGGGATCATGAACAGTATTAGTCTATAATAGACAACATCTTCATTAGAGAACATCCGAGAACGTAGGCTTAATGGGCAACATCTAGGTTCACCGGCATCAAGATTAAGGCGGAATCGGTAGCAAAGTGTTTCAAGGAGCCAGAGATCAGTATCTGATGAAGCAGATCAGCGTTAGGAACTGAAGATCAGTGTTGGAAGCAGCATCAGTGAAAGAAGAAGGAGATAAGTATTAGAAGAAGCAGGTGATCGGTGTCAGAAGCAGCCCAAGATTAGTATCTTTATTAGAAGAAGCAGGTGATCGGTGTCAGAAGCAGCCCAAGATTAGTATCTTTATTAGAAGAAGCAGGTGATCGGTGTCAGAAGCAGCCCAAGATTAGTATCTTTATTAGAAGAAGCAGGTGATCGGTGTCAGAAGCAGCCCAAGATTAGTATCTTTATTAGAAGAAGCAGAGATTACAGGGAGCCTGAGATTAATGTCTGAAGTAACAGAAGATCAGCAGTAGTCAGTAGATCAGCAGCAAATAATAAAAAACAAATAACCTCTTAATAGTCCAACTCGCCAGCAAATGAAAAGTGAAGAACAAAAAAACTTGTCAGCGTGTAATTACAATAGTGCACAATTTCTAAAATACTGTGCTACATTTCCAGTTGCGGCTTCTGAAGCCATTATAGATAACAAGCAGCTCGTTACTTTGGACAATACACCCGCCCTCTATTCCAGTTTAATTCTTTCTGCCGTTGTATTTAATGTATCTTTCAATCTGCCTATCACACTGATGAGTGCAGTAATCCCTGAAGCATGTTCAGAGGAGATCGTTTGATTACGGTGTTGGTTGGTCATCAGACCAAGACGATAAATGAGATCTTGGCTGCCCCAGTGCCTTCATCAGCACGATCCTCTCTCCTCTGACTAATTCACCTTTAGAATCTTCTTTACCTTGGCTGTGTTCATCCTCCGTATCCTCATGGCTTTGATGTCTTCATTCACAGAATCCTCGGCGGACTTGCATCTGATGCTTTGCTTCTCTCATCTGCATCTCCCATTTCTGTGCACCTCTCAGTTTCACTCTATGAAGCTCTGAGTGCTCACTGTCTGTCTAAGCTCATTCTCCTCACATCCCAACATCATTTTATTCATCTATTAGCCTCACTCTTTGCATGTCTCAGCCTCCCTCTCTGCTTATCTCATCACTTTTCTCCCCTCCCCAGCCCCACCCATCTTTATTTTTGCTTAATAAAAATCTTACCCAAAAACGTCCTCCTGCGCATAGGATAGGCTAGCCTGAAAGATAGCAATTCCAGCTCTGCTGGAACGAAACCTTTGAATTTCCATAGCTGATGAACCCTTACTGGAATGCTTGACAATATTCTCATTGACGTACTGAAGTCTCCCAGCTCAGGCCGACAGATTTTTTACACTGACCAATTTCACAGGCTGAGAGCTGTTATACTATCTCAGCTCATTTCAAAGCCCGACCCCCATATAAGGTATACTAACACTCCCCATTCCCAAGGATGCGACCCACAACAGTTCACTAGCACCCAAGTACCTACTAACTGCTAGGTGAACAGGGGCACCAGGTGTTAGGAAATGTACCCAACGTTTCCACCCGTGAGGGAGATCGAACCACGAACCCTTAGTGTGTAAGCTGAGTGCGCTACCAACCGAACCAACCCACTTTGTAACTACCTGGAATTTACCTGGAGGGTATTCCGGGGATCAACGCCCCCGCGGCCCGGTCCACGACCAGGCTTCCCGGTGGATCAGGGCCTGATCAACCAGGCTGTTACTGCTGACCGCACGTAGCCCAACGTACGAACCACAGCCCGCCTGATCCGGCACTGACTTTATGTATCTGTCCAGCTCCCTCTTGAAGGCAGCCAGGGGCCTATTGGTAATTCCCCTTATGCTTGGTAGGAGGCTGCTGAACAGTCTTGGGCCCCGGACACTTATGGTGTTTTCTCTTAGTGTACCAATGGCGCCCCTACTTCATTGGAGGTATTTTGCACCGTCTGCCCAGTCTTTTACTTTCGTAGGGAGTGATTTCTGTGTGCAGATTCGGGACCATTCCTTCTAGGATTTTCCAAGTGTACATTATGATATATCTCTCTCGCCTGCGCTCCATTCAGTACAAGCCAAGTGCTTCCAGGCACTCCCAGTAGTTGAGGTGTTTGATGGAACTTATAAGTGCAGTAAAGGTTCTCTGTACACCCTCTAGACCTGCAGTTTCACCTGCTTTGAACGGAGATGTCAATGTACAGCAGTATTCCAACCTAGAGAGAACAAATGATTTGAAAAGGATCATCAATGGCTTGGCATCTCTTGTTTTGAACGTTCTCATTATCCATCCTATCATTTTCTTTGCAGTTGTGATCGTGGCACTGTTATGATCCTTGAAAGTAAGATCCTCAGACATTACCTCTCCCAGGTCCCTCACATTATTTTTCCGCTCTATTTGTAGTATACTCTGTTCTAGATATTATCTCCTCCAGTTTTCCATAACTGAGTAGTTGGAACTTGTCCTCACTGGACATCATATTGTTTTCCGTTGCCCACTGGAAAACTTGGTTTATATCTTCTTGAAGGTTAACCGTGTCCTCAACAGATGACAGTCTCATGCTGAGCCTAGTATCGTCTGCAAAAGATGACACGGCGCTGTGGATTACATCTCTGTCTATGTCTGATACGAGGATGAGGAAGAGGATGGGGGCGAGTACTGTGCCTTGTGGAACAGAGCTTTTTTCACTATGGCAGCTTCCGATTTAACTCTGTTGACCACTACTCTTTGTATTCGATTGTTAGAAAGTTGAAGATCCATCTCTCCACTTTGCCAGTTATTCCTTTAGCACGTATTTTGTGCGCTATTACGCCATGATCGCACTTGTCAAAGGCCCTTGGAAAGTTTGTGTATATTACATCTGCATTCTGTTTTTCTTTCAGTGCATCCAGTGCGAGAGGCAGGAGCGACCTGCTCTGAACCCATGTTGCCCTGAACTGTGCAGTTTTGGGAATCCAGGTGGTTTGCAATCAAGCTTCTTAGCGTTCTTTCAAAGATTTTTCTGATGTGGTACGTTAGAGCTATTGGTCTATATTTCTTAGCAATGCTTTGTTGCCACCTTTATGGAGTGGGGCTATATCCGTTGTTTCAAGTGAGTGTGAAATTTCACCGATGTCTAAGCTTCTTCTCCATAGTATACTTAGAGCACGTGAAAGGGGTTTCTTGCAGTTCTTAATGAACACAGAGTTCCACGAGTCTGGGCCTGGGGGTGAGTGCATGGGCATGTTGTCAATGGCTTTCTCAAAGTCTATCGGAGTTAGGGTAATGTCGGAAATCTGGCATACATTGATAGAGTTTTGAGGCTCATTCATGAAGAAATCATTTGGATTGCGATCTTCAGACTGATTAGTGGCTCATTAAACACAGAGTCGTACTGGGATTTGAGTATCGCACTCATTTCCTTGCTGTTATCTGTGTAAGTCCCATCATATCTGAGCAAGGACCTGATACTAGAAGTCGTATTTGCCTTGTTTTTGGCATATGCAAAGAAATATTTCGAATATTTCTTTCAATTTTACTAATCGCTTTAAGCTCCTCCTGTCTCTCTGGTTCCTGTAAGAGTTCTTTAACTTAAGTTCGATAATTTCCACTTTCATATCATATAGATATATAGAAAAAGGTTGTAGCACATTGCTGATGTATTAAATTGTGCTCAGAAATAAAAAAAAACAGCAGTCTTGCCTCTGGAGCAACGAAGCTCGCAGCTCTACGCATACGGTCATGATTGATAGCACAGCGCGTGAAAAGAGACCGGGGCCAATTTCCCCGGAGCCCCAGTTATTGTATCTGGGCTTCGGGGTGATGGGAGAGCCGACCTGTCCACCACTATCACGGACCGATCCTCTATCAGATGCTCAACACGAAGTTGGCAGATCTGTAAGGCAGCAGGACGAGGTCACATTTAGAAACATCTCGCTAGATCGATTATTATTATTATTATTATTATTATTATTATTATTATTATTATTATTATTATTATTATTATTATTATTATTATTATTATTATTATTATTATTTATTACTATTATTTTATTAATATTATTGTAACTAATTTTATCATTATAATCAATCTAACCCAACGTAACCTAACTTAGAATACAATGAGGAAAAATAACACCGGTAAGTTGACAGAAAAGCGTTAAGAAACTGACGTTCTGAACCGCGTTAGAAAATGAACGTGAGCGAGGATTGCCGTTAGAGTACTGTGCACCATCGTACTCTGGTCCTGGTTGTGGTGTGAGGAACTCTGTGTGTTCTGTGTTTCCCTCTCTGTTCTTGAGAGACCTGCATATTCGTCGCCCACAGATATATATATATATATATATATATATATATATATATATATATATATATATATATATATATATATATATATATATATATATATATATATATATATATATATATATATATATATATATATATATATATATATATATATATATATATATGTATATCTTGGAGCATCGCATCTGATTCCTCGGTCGTATGTAATGAAATAATTTAATCCTGTTACTTCTTATTCACCAATCAAATCATCTGCTTCCCGTCTTGAGAACCGTCCTGCGCACGATGTACGTAGTTTTATGTAGCATATTTGAGACAAAACTACACGCTATATCCAACATAAAGCTAAAACCGATCCAATTACTTTTTTTTTATATCCTCAATATCGCTGCAAGGGCACGGGAGCTGATGTTTTTTTTTTCTTTTTGCTAAATCACATTTTGCACGCTAGTCGCTGATTCCTACTACCTCTGCTCACGGTATATTTAAATAAAAAATGACATTTTGTCTACTCTGCTGGATTCTGCAGACACTTTCTCGGTCATTACTTGGGGTGGGAAAATAAGCTTACGAAATTAAAAAATTTTCTTTCCATGTTATGAGTGAAACGTTTAATATCTTGCTAGCTGAGTGAAACGTTTAATATCTTGCTAACTGAGTGAAACGTTTAATATCTTGCTAGCTGAGTGAAACGTTTAATATCTTGCTAGCTGGCCTAAGTGTAAGCAAGAGTGTTCGAGCATGCGTGTACTCGCATTGATGTGCATTTGGGGAAAGCAGTTTTCACTTCTTTCGTGAAGAACATAAGGGTTTTAACTGTGACTTCACCGTGACCACTATACTGACCAGGCCAAGGAGTGTACGAAATCATAATGAGGCTGCTGCCAGCGAGGTGGACCAGCGAGCTTAGTTCACTTCAGGACTCGACTCAAAGCCTCACCAATAGATGGTCACGCTGGAGCAGGTGACATGACTTGACATCTGCAAACACAACTGTTTAATTACGTGAGAGGTGAAGACAATTGTGCATTACTTAAGTAATTTTATTAAGGAAACGTTTCGCCCATTTGGTAACGAATCGCCAATTATTGCATGAATTTTTTTTGTTATTATATTTGTGTGATATAACTCATGTAACATGACTCACTTGACATTAGTACATAAAGCTCAGTGAAAATACTCCATTACAGTATATTAATTCAGTTTTCGTATTCCTCTTCCTGGCTATCAAATATATCAAACTTTATCGAGAGCATCAATAAATTCGATCACCTTAAATCCTCAGGGAAAATTCTCCTGGCAGCAGGAGTTCATATACCCTTTGGCATCATCGTGAGTTTAATACCACAAAAAAAAAAACACGTGTCGTCTCAGTTTTACCCCTGAGGGACGCCGCGAGTCAGAGAGGCTGCAGTCACAGGGAATCAATCCACGTGGTCTGATCACGCTTCCTGAAACAGATGTCTATCTGTTACACGCCCCTGCTAACGACTGCACGACCTCCGTCTGTCATCTATCATCACAGGAGACAGCTAATCTCTGTACTCTACAATCTCCTGCTATGCCTAAAGCTGCGCAAACGAGCAATGGACAGGAAGTTATCATCGACTTGTCTGACGGACGCTGCGAGGACAACAAAGGATAAATATGAAACACGAAAAGTGAGTAAACCTTTTATTTAACGATGTTTCTCACGCTCTCGGGCTTTGTCAAGTACTGTAACCTAGTAGTGCGCTTAGATATTTCCTAGTCAGAATATGTGAACAAAGAGAATTACTATATAGCACCCTTACCGATGCTTGGAGCACTCTATCGAGTAGGGTAAGAGAGGCTAAGACCTTGGGTAGCTTTATATATATATATATATATATATATATATATATATATATATATATATATATATATATATATATATATATATATTATATATATATATATATATATATATATATATATATATATATATATATATATATATATATATATATATATATATATATATATATATATATATATATATGTCGTGCCGAATATGTAAAACTGGTCAATTAGCAAGAACTCATTTAAAATTAAGTCCTTTCTAAAATTTTCTCTTATACGTTTAAAGATATATTTTTTTTTCATTAATTTTGATGTAAAAATTTATAATTTTGCACCAAAAGGAACTTAGAAAACTTACCTAACCTTATTATAAGAAGTGCAATTTATTTTAGTCTAACCCAACTAAATATATTTTAGATTCGTTTACAATAATTTAATACTAAACAAACACGGTGAAATATAATTTTTTCGTTAGGTTCAGAATGATTTTGGTGAAATTATTGCATACACAAATTTTCACTTGTCCTATATGGCAAGATGAACGTTGCTATTTAAGCCAAGACCGCAAGTTCTGCCTATTCGGCACGACATATATATATATATATATATATATATATATATATATATATATATCTATATATATATATTAAATATATATATATATATATATATATATATATATATATATATATATGTATGTATATATATATATATATATATATATATATATATATATATATATATATATATATATATATATATATATATATATATATATATATATATATATATATATATATATATATATATATATATATATATATTATATATATATATATATATATATATATATATATATATATATATATATATATATATATATATATATATACACATATATATAGTTACAGGGTGGATATTGCACTTGAAGAGGGTGGGGCTGTACGTATATCTGAGTGTTTGTGTGTGTGTGTGTGTGTGTGTGTGTGTGTGTGTGTGTGTGTGTGTGTGTGTGTGTGTGTGTGTGTGTGTATACTCACCTAATTGTGGTTGCAGAGGGTCGAGTCATAGCTCCTGGCCCCATTTCTTCACTGTTCGCTACTAGGTCCACTCTTTCCCTGCTCCATGAGCTGCATCATACCTCTTCTTAAAGCTGTGTATGGATCCTGCCTCCATTACATCACTCTATAGACTATTCTACTTCCTGACAACTCTATGAATGTAGAAATACTTCCTAACATCTCTGTGACTCATCTGAGTCTTCAGCTTTCAGTTGTGACCCCTTGATGTTGTGTCCCATTTCTGCAACAACCTATCTCTGTCCACCTTTTCAATTCCTCTCAGTATTTTACATGTCGTTATCACGTTTCCCCCCTCCCCTCTCCTTTTCTCCAGTGACGTCAGGTCGATTTCCCTTAACCTTAGTCTCGTTGCAAACTCTTAACCCTTAGTCTTGTTACAAACCTTTGCACTTTCTCTAATTTCTTGACGTGTTTGACCAGGTGTAGATTCCAAACTGGTGCTGTACACTCCAGTAGGGGCCTGACGTATACTGTGTACAGAGTCGTGAACGATTCCTTACTGAGATGTCGAAATGCTATTCTTAGGTTTGCCAGGCGCCCATATGCTGTAGCAGTTATTTGGTTGATGTACGCCTCAGGAGATGTGCTCGGTATTATGCTCACCCCATGATCCTTTTCCTTGAGTGAGGTTTGCAGTCTTTAGCCCCCTAGTTTGAACTCTGTCTGTGGTCTTCTTTGCCCTTCCCCGATCTTCATAACTTTGCACATGGTGGGGTTAAACTCTAGGAGCCAGTTGCTGGCCCAGGCTTGCAGCCTGTCCAGATCCCTTTGTAGTCCGGCCTGATCCTCGTCCGACTGAAATCTCATTAACTTCATTTCTTCTGTAAACAGGAACACTTCTGAGTCTATCCCTTCCGTCATGTCATTCATATACCCCAGAAACAGTACCGGTCCTAGGACCAACTCCTGTGTGTGTGTGTGTGTGTGTGTGTGTGTGTGTGTGTGTGTGTGTGTGTGTGTGTGTGTGTGTGTGTGTGTGTGTGTGTGTGTGTGTGTGTGTGTGTGTGTGTGTGTGTATGTGTGTGTGTGTGTGTAGAAGTAGTTAACATTTGTCAAACGCAGTTGTTGTCAGCGTATATACACTGAGAGTTTTCTATTCTTGTCTGGTTGTGTACAGGTGATATGCAGCCTAAATGACCCTCGTACAATCGATAGCCTTTAAAGTGAACGAGGAAGAAGTGTGTTATATTCCCCGGGGCAGTGAAGGCGCGTGTGTCCCACTATCGGGTTCATATCGAGAACGGAGCCGTTACCGGTCAGGCTGGGTCATAAACACCTGACTTTTATAGCCATTCACCTGTTGTTACAGCTGCAGCAGCAGGCAGTCTCGCAAACTAACTTACCCTAGGCTCGTGGTGCACCTTTCATGGTGGTGGCAGCTTCAGAGAGAAACCTGTGGTTTAAAGAAGCATGTGAGGGTTTCACGTCTAGTAGGTGAGTGGTCGGTGGGTTGTGGGTGGTATGATGGTGAAGGGTGGATGGGTGGGTGATTGGATGTTGGTGGATTTACATAACATAAGAAAGAACACTGCAACAGGCCTGCTGACCCATGCGAAGCAGGTCCATGCCACCCCCGACTTAGAACAATGACCACCTAGTCAGGTCACTTCCAATTAAGGAAGGAGTACGGCACCAGACCTGGTACCATAAGCTAGTCAGGTCCAACTCACACCCACCCACACCCACTCATGTATTTATCCAACCTATTTTTAAAACTACACAACGTCTTAGTTTCGATGACGGTACTCGGGAGTTTGTTCCACTCATCCACAACTCTATTACCAAACCAGTGCTTTCCTATATCCTTCCTGAATCTGAACTTTTCCAACTTGAAACCATTGCTGCGAGTCCTGTCTTGGCTAGATATTTTCAGCACGCTATTTACATCCTCTTTATTTATTCCTGTTTTCCATTTATACACATCAATCATATCCCCCCTAATTCTATGCTTTTCTAAAGAGTGCAGATTCAGTGTCATGTGGGTTTCGATAACGTGGATGGGGTAAGAATACTCACGTAGGCTGGTAGTACGTATAATATATAACGGGAAGTATGGAAAGCGCCAACAGCCGACCTGTCTCTCTCTGCTGCCTATCGTCGACTGACCCATGGTGCCTACGGGTGAGGGTGTTTGAAATCCTGCTATGGTCAGCAGCAATATGAATACAGTCAATGATTCACACAGACGGTTGGTAGTGAGTCATCTACTGGTACACTGGTTACTGGTAACTGGTTACTACTACTGAGATCAGGGCCCTCAGTCTATCCTCATGGGATCATCTTTGTCATCCTTCTCTGTACGTTTTCCAGTGCATTTATATCCATTGGTCACTATGGTGACCAGAACTGTGCAGCATAATCTAAATGAGGTCTAACCAAGGATAAATAGAGTTGAAGAACAACCTAAGGACTTCTATTATTTATACTTCTCGATATGAAGCCAAGAATTCTGTTAGCTTTATTGCGAACACTTATGCACTGTTGTCTTGGTTTTAGATTACTGCTAACCAGAACTCCTAAATCTTTTTCGCAATCAGTAGTATTAAGATCTACACTATTCAGTTTATAAGTGACAGGGTTATTGCCCTGTCCAACATTTAGCACTCTGCATTTGTCTATATTAAACTGCATCTGCCACTTCTCCGAACACTGCATCAGTCTATTCAAATCATCCTGGAGTGCACTAATGTCCTCAATAGAATGAACTGGACGGCCTATTTTGGTGTCATCAGCAAATCTGCTTATGTCGCTATTTTATTCCCTCATCTATGTCGTTTATGTAGATTGTGAACAACAAGGGGCCCAACACTGACCCCTGTGAAACACCGCTTGTGACGTGCCCCCATTCTGATTTCTCCCAATTTATGCAAACTCTTTGCTGCCTATTTGTCAACCATGCCTCTACCCAGGAAAAAATTTCTCCTCCTGTTCCGTGTGCCTTAAGTTTCCTCAAAATCCTCTGATGTGGGACTCTGTCGAAAGCCTTACTGAAGTCCATATACACAATATCATATTCATTACCATGATCTACCTCCTCAAACACCTTAGTGAAAAAAGTTAGTAAATTTGTAAGACAGGAACGCCCCTTAGTAAAACCGTATTGAGATTCATTTATAAATTTATGCCTATCAAGATGGCTACGAATTGCCTCGGCAATTACTGATTCCATAAATTTTCCCACTATGGAGGTAGTGTAAGGTGTATTATTGGGCGGTAAGCTAGCGGTGATGAAGGGATGGGTGATGGGAGGCGGGTGGGTGAGTGGTGTGAACTGGGTGGTGTTACTGGAGCGGATACGCCATTACATTTACCTTTAATGCTGTTACTAGCTGTGCAGGGGTAAGTTAAAATGGAGAGACTAACCCATAAATGGAATTGAGCTTATTTACAGACTATGAAAGCACAATAACTTAAGCACAAGGACCCCAGGGGTTACCGTAGGTAATTTACTCATATGATGATAAATTAGACTCATGTGTAACACTGGGGTATCTTTATTGTAGATACCCAGAGATACACAAGTGTTTCACATGTGTCTAATTTATCAACATGTCGATTCTCTGGACCATTTATCTACATATACGCTAAGCTATGTATGATAATTGCACGTAGATGTACCTGTACCTAAGTAAATTTACTTATTTCAATAAAGTCACTCTAAACAATGCATAGCAGTTCCTAATCCGGAGAGAGAGGCAGACAGTTCCTCTCAGCAGAGAGCCTCGAAGTGGACTTCGAAGTCCTCTGTTATCAGCCATGTACTCCCACGTACTCTATCATCACTCCACTAATTACCGGATGCCCTGCACAACTTGAATCATAATTTGACACTAAAGAACGGTGATATTAATGGAGGGGAGAACAGTTGTAAGTAAAACATACTGACCAGCTACTCACTCTATCAACATCACTCACCCTACCTCTCTCCATGGTAAAAAAAAAAAAAAAAAAAAAGGCATTGGGATGATCTCACATCATCTCTCTTTCTCTCTGTTTTCCTAAATCATTAAATTAACTTTAAAAGAATGACAGGGTAAAATACAAAGATTTTTAATCAATACATAAGGAACAACAGATATTATAGCCATATTATCAACATAAAGGACCACTGTTTTCATAGTATTATTATAAATATAACAAGGCTACATAACTAGCTTTAAAGGATTACAGTGTCTTCAGTGCCCAAGATAACACAAAATAACATGCCTGCATAACATATATTAGGCACTACAGTGGATGCAGTGCCTGTAATGAAGACAAGATATCACACCTACATAAGCAGCATCAGGGATTACAGTGTTTGCAGTGCCTAAGATAACGCAAAATGACTCGCCTACACAGCCAGTCTCACGGGCTACAGTGCTCGTGAAAAAGAGAAGGGAACACATAAAAAGCATCAGGGATTAACAATGACTGCAGTGAAATCCGGAAGGATTTCAGCCAGTGATTAATGACGTGCTGCTCATTTGCCCGTGTGGGCGTTAATCACTGACACAACTAAGTTGACGAATAAACTTCCTTGGGGGACTTTCACAGAATCTGAGCAACGAGGCAACCCGAGTCTCCAGGGACGACCCTTGAGGGTGTGAGGTTCATAAAGGGGCTCTTGTTCCAGGGAATTGGGCGGTTTTGATCCAAAGCATAGGTGATAGGCTCCCTTTTTCTTGGATTAAACCTAATTGCTTCTCATTCCAGATTAAATCACACATTCCAGATATGTGTGAATTGTATTGGGACAACGGGATGGGAATCAAGACCACATGAAGACAGTTGACACAAGTACGTACATATGTATACTTAAATACAAAGATGCACATACACGCACTCATACACACACACGTCGCGCAAAGTCATGGAGAAGATTATAAGGAGGAGAGTGGTCGAACACCTGGAAAGGAACAAGATTATAAATGAAAACCATCATGGGTTCATGGAAGGCAAATCGTGTATCACAAACCTCCTGGAGTTTTATGACAAGGTAACAGAAGTAAGACACGAAAGAGATGGGTGGGTAGATTGCGTTTTCCTAGACTGCAGGAAGGCCTTTGACACAGTTCCCCACAAGAGATTAGTGCAGAAGCTGGAGGATCAAGTGCATGTAACAGGGAGGGCACTGCAATGGATCAGGGAATACCTGACAGGGAGGCAGCAACGAGTCATGGTACGTGAAGAGGCATTGCAGTGGGCGCCTGTGACGAACGGGGTCCCACAGGGGTCAGTTCTAGGACCAGTGCTATTTTTGATATATGTGAACGACATGATGGAAGGAATAGACTCTGAAGTGTCCCTGTTCGCAGATGATGTGAAGTTGATGAGAAGAATTAAATCGGATGAGGATGAGGCAGGACTGTAAAGAGACCTGGACAGGCTGGATATGTGGTCCAGTAACTGGCTTCTCGAATTCAATCCAGCCAAATGCAAAGTCATGAAGATTGGGGAGGGGCAAAGAAGACCACAGACAGAGTATAGGCTAGGTGGACAAAGACTACAGACCTCACTCAGGGAGAAAGACTTTGGGGTGACCATAACACCGAGCACATCACCGGAGGCACACATCAACCAAATAACTGCTGCAGCATACGGGCGCCTGGCAAACCTGAGAATAGCGTTCCGATACCTTAATAAGGAATCGTTCAAGACACTGTACACTGTGGATGTTAGGCCCATACTGGAGTATGCAGCACCAGTCTGGAACCCACACCTGGTCAAGCACGTCAAGAAGTTAGAGAAAGTACAAAGGTTTGCAACAAGGCTAGTCCCAGAGCTCAGGGGAATGTCATACGAGGAAAGGTTGAGGGAAATCGGACTGACGACACTGAAGGACAGAAGGGTCAGGGGAGACATGATAACGACATACAAGATACTGCGGGGAATAGACAAGGTGGACAGAGATAGGATGTTCCAGAGAGGGGACACAGGGACAAGGGGTCACAACTGGAAGCTGAAGACTCAGACGAGTCACAGGGACGTTAGGAAGTATTTCTTCAGTCATAGAGTTGTCAGGAAGTGGAACAGCCTAGCAAGTGAAGTAGTGGAGGCAGGAACCATACACAGTTTTAAGAAGAGGTATGATACAGCTCAGGAAACAGAGAGAGGACTTTGTAGCGATCAGTGAAGAGGCGGGGCCAGGAGCTGAGTCTCGACCCCTGCAACCACAATTAGGTGAGTACAATTTGGTGAGTACGATAAAGCTCATGGAGGAGGGAGAGAGTGGACCTAGTAACGATCAGCGATGAGGCTGGGGCCAGGAGCTATGACTAGACCCTTGCAAATACAACTAGATGAGTACAACTATTTGAGTACATTATCTCTGTGTCTCTCTGTCTCTCTCTCTCTCTCTCTCTCTCTCTCTCTCTCTCTCTCTCTCTCTCTCTCTCTCTCTTCTCTCTCTCTCTCTCTCTCTCTCTCTCTCTCTCTCTCTCTCTCTCTCTCTCTCTCTCTATATATATATATATATATATATATATATATATATATATATATATATATATATATATATATATATATATATATATATATATATATATATATATATATGTCGTGCCGAATATGTAAAACTGGTCAATTACCAAGAACTCATTTAAAATTAAGTCCTTTCTAAAATTTTCTCTTATACGTTTAAAGATACATAATTTTTAATTAATGTTAATGTAAAAATTTTTAATTATGCAACAAAAGAATCTTAGTAAACTTACCTAACCTTATTATAACAAGAACAATTTATTTTAGCCTAACCCAACTAAAAATATTTTAGATTTGTTTACAATAATTTAATACTAAACAAACACAGTGAAATATATTTTTTTTCGTTAGGTTCAGAATGATTTTGGCGAAATTATTGCATACACAAATTTTCACTTGTCCTATATGGCAAGATGAGCGTTGCTATTTAAGCCAAGATCGCAAGTTCTGCCTATTCGGCACGACATATATATATATATATATGTATGTATATATATATATATATATATATATATATATATATATATATATATATATATATATATATATATATATATATATATATATATATACATATATATATATATGTTTGTATATATATATATATATATATATATTTCTCTTTATCATACACACACACACACACACACACACACACAGACGCCAAGTGTCCATCGACAAGTGCCTTTGACAAAAGGTAATTAATTAACACATACAAACTCACACAAAGTAATAAATTACAACACTATCCCACATATTTGAAGTCTGTTGTTGGTGTAGCTCCAGTTTCAGGTCTGTTGTTAACGTATGCATTTTGTCCGTGTTGTTCCTCTCTCTGTTCACTCACAACACGGTAGTAATGGTAACCAATTTATAAAGAAGATCACCAGTGTTGTTCTTATCTGTGTTCACCTGCGATATTAACATTAATATAAAGAACAGTACAGGTGTTGTTCTTGTGTGTCTTAACCCGGGTTCAAGTTGTTCAACAGAGAGAGAACAACATTTCATCTTTGTTGACAATGAATCTTGTATAGGGAAAAATTAACAGTAGATTTAACAGTGTAGTATACTCACTCAAAAATATACATAAAAATAAGAAAATCATTAAAGGAAGGCAGTACAGTTCAGTGCAAAAGGTAAAGACAAGTGAGAGTGTAAAGTGAACGTCAAGCAAAGCGTGAGGTGCACAAGACAATACCCTGACTCACGAAATCGTAATGACACGATTGCAAACAAACCATACCATGGGCGGGCATAGAACCTGCGATCAGAGAGTCATAAAACTCCAGACCGAGACACTAGCCACTGGGCCAGCTAGCCCAGTGTCTAACACGTCAGTCTGGAGATTTATGATTCTCTGATCGCGGGTTCTATCCCCGCCCGTGGTATGGTTTGTTTTTTTAAGACAATACCATTTTATTGTTAGCGGCCACGAAAACTGAACAAAGAAAAAACAGGTAAATTAAAATTAACATTTAAAATAATAAACACAAGATGAAGAATGAGATGAAAATAGGAGAGTCTGTAAGGACCCGGTCAATATCGAGTCTGTAAGATCGGGTACCCTTAGGACCCCGTCAGTTAATCTCGAGTCTGTGAGATCAGGAACCCTCAGGACCCCGTCGGTCAATCTCGAGTCTGTAAGATCAGGTACCCTATGGACCCCGTCGGTCAATCTCGAGTCTGTAAGATCAGGTACCCTATGGACCTCGGTCAGAGAAAGATCAGATATCCCGTCGGTCAATCTCACTGTATATCCTCAGGACCCCCTCCGTTTATTTAAGGACCCCGTGCAATTCGAAATCAATCCTGGCATTAAGTACTGTTAATAGCACTGCAGTGCGGTTCATTAAGCAAATTGCTAGGTAGGAGATGTCTCTGAAAACAGTGTAGAAATGATAACAGTAGTATGAGGGAGATGACAGCTTGGACATGAATTAAAAAAAATCTGCTCAAGTCTTGACACAACAAATGAGTAACAACCTGGAAGGAGTTACAGTGACCGATTAATCATATATATTAAAATACATACTTCTGTTCCCTTTCTCTCGGCCATGAAACCTATAGAAGGAGATACGACAAATAAAAAAAATCTGTAGAATAAAAGAAGAAAACCATTTTAGAAGGAAGACACTGAAGATCATCGGAGCCCCAACAGTTGATCTCATTGTGTAGTCATGTGACATCCATGGAAGATGTGAATTTAATGTATTAAAAAAACACTTGAAATAATATTTATACGGGAGAGAGCAGGTCCTTATGGAAAGAGATTTAGTGTGGGAGACGTCTTACAAAAATAACGACTAGAAGGGTGCGCTAAGTAGAGGATGAAGAGAGTGATGTCCCACAAAACTCAGTAAACAAGGTGATGACCCACGAAGTTGTAAATTGTGCAAATTGTAAGGTTATAATTTGTGTTAACACTGTAAATCAAATTTGTTAATGTGTAAGAGATAACAATCTCGAAGATGTTATAATATGTGATTTACACAATGTATATTATACTTGTTTATATACACATTCTATACGTAAAACTTAACTTACAAAGATAACAAGGAGTACTGTAGGTTGAGGTGCAAGGTGATCTACGAGTTAAGGTATAAGGCGACCTACATATGAAGACAATGTGGATTATTGGTGAAGCTGCCGGATGTCCTACAAGTTAATGTGTAAAGTGATCTACTGATTCTGGTGTAGAGTGATCTGGACTATCAAAACCCCGATGACTGATCTCACTGGCGTGGACATGCTTGATGGCTCGGTGGTTAGAGCGTCGTGGATTTTGACTGGCTTCCTACGAGGCAGGCTAAAATAACACCAGTTCGATCGTCGCAGTTTGTTAATTGCCTAAAAATCACTTGTCGACAGATGTTTCTTTCGTGGAGCAAAAATTATTTCAATGGTTAAATAAATGTTCACACAAGCAGCAAGACGATAGATGATACTAACAGTGTAATTCTTTAGGAAAAGATGGGAAAGAAGTCGATGCTCCACGATAATTAAAACGAGTTGTTGTTGCTTACCATGGACACAAGTAACTAGCGGTGTTAGGATAACTATCAGTGGAAGGGTAATTGACAGTTGTAGAATAAGAGGAGTAAATACTGGTAGAAAGGCAATTACCAGTTGAAGAGCTATTACTAGTGGAAAGGTAATTAATGGTAGTGGGGCAACTGTCCGCGGAAGAGCAACTACCGGTGGAGGAGTAAGTGCCAGTTTATTACCAGTGGAACTGTAGTTGTCACTGGAGTAACTGTAGGTGAAGGTGCAAGGTGAACTACAGGTGATGCCATGAACGTCACGTGAAGGTATAAGGTGTACAACAGATGAATATGTAATGTGAATGACCCAGAAATGAAGATGTGTGGTGACCATTAAATAAATGTAAGGGGAAGTGGGAAGTGGCATCAGTGCCAGACATTGATCTGTCTATAGTCCTATGACCATATAGGGAGTATTTTTTTTAAGCTCAGCTAATCAGAAAAATAGACAGTGCCTTGATAAGGTTTCGGGGAAATTCTATTTAGTTAGTTGTGTCTAAGATAGAGCTCTTAGCCGGGGTATCCAGGAACCAAATAATGGCGGTATGGGGCTCCATCTCTGAATAATTTGCCGTTTTTCTGTATGATAAAATCGTTAATTAAGACTTTTAGCTGTTGTGTTCCTAGATATCCACATGTAAAGCAAAACCAAGATATTAACTTCAACATTCTGGCGAAACAGACATGAGAACATATGTGGCATCCCAATGGGATCTGTATTTGTAAAAAGGTTAAGGACCTCAGGTCTAAGAGGAGTAATATCGAGTCTTAGGAGTAGGAAGGGGACGTTTGCTAATCGGTCTTAGGTGTGGGATAAGGATGTGATGTATATTAATCATTGTTAGGTGTGGGGAGAGAATGTTTGTTCATCAGGAAACAAGATAGTGTCTCATGACTTGATTGTATGATATTCAAACCTGTGTCTGAGTGTAGTACACTTACACAATAACAGCAACGAGCGATGTGACTCCCAGCCAAATGAACGGTCATATGTGGTGTGACTTCTGCAGTGTTTGTCCCGTGTTGTCGGGAATGCTCTTTCTCTCTCTCTCTCTCTCTCTCTCTCTCTCTCTCTCTCTCTCTCTCTCTCTCTCTCTCTCTCTCTCTCTCTCTCTCTCTCTCTCTCTCTCTCTCTCTCTCTCTAAAAAATAGCACGATTATTCACTTGTCATTAATTGTTGAGTAAAGGCAAAGCTGCCTCCCGGTTGAGGCCAGGTCATGGACCAGGCCGCGGGGGCGTTGACCCCTGGAACACCCACCAGGTAGGCTCCAGGAACACTGTGTCCCGAGTGTGTTGAAAACTGGTTAAACATGTACGTAGTCTTCCTAGTTGTAATGCATCCCGTTGTGTTAGTGGTGTTACTAGTTAAATAAGTAAGAGGTAATACGCTGGAAGGTGTTACACTGATTTACTCTAGTGGCTTGCGTCTGGCAGCGAGTGGCTTGCGTCTGGCAGCGAGTGACTTGCGTCTGGTAGCGAGTGGCTTGCGTCTGGCAGCGAGTGGCTTGCGTCTGGTAGCAAGTGGCTTGCGTCTGATAGTGAGTGGCTTGCGTCTGGCAGCGAGTGGCTTGCGTCTGGCAGCGAGTGGCTTGCGTCTGGCAGCGAGCGGCTTGCGTCTGGCAGCGAGGGGCTTGCGTCTGGCAGTGAGTGGCTTGCGTCTGGCAGCGAGGGGCTTGCGTCTGGCAGCGAGGGGCTTGCGTCTGGCAGTGAGTGGCTTGCGTCTGGCAGCGAGTGGCTTGCGTCTGGCAGCGAGTGGCTTGCGTCTGGTAGCGAGTGGCTTGCGTCTGGCAGCGAGTGGATTGCGTTTGGCAGCGAGTGGCGAATTAAAAAATCTCATGCCTGCGTTTTCTCGCGAATGCCTAAGAAAACAGAGGTTACAGGATGGACTGCACCAGCTGAATGTGTAACACCAGCTGGACGGACTGCACCAGCTGGATGAGAACTCCCACTATCTTCCGTCTGATCGATCAGGACGGTCGAGTCATTATCTTCTCGTCAAGAAAATTGAAAATCTTTAATGAGGTAGATTTGCATATTGCTAATACCATACGTCTTTCCTTGGCTCTCAACTTTACAGTATTGGCACCTAATCTAGTGATGTGCGTGTGTGTGTGTGTGTGTGTGTGTGTGTGTGTGTGTGTGTGTGTGTGTATACTCACCTATTTGTACTCACCTATTTGTGGTTGCAGGGGTCGAGTCTTAGCTCCTGGCCCCGCCTCTTCACTGGTTGCTACTGGGCCCTCTCTCTCCCTGCTCCATGAGCTTTATCAAACGTCGTCTTAAAACTATGTATGGTTCCCGTCTCCACTACGTCACTTTCTAGGCTATTCCACTGCCTGACAACTCTATGACTGAAGAAATACTTCCTAACATCCCTTTGACTCATCTGAGTCTTTAACTTCCAATTGTGACCTCTTGTTTCTGTGTCCCAACTCTGGAACATCCTGTCTTTGTCCGCTTTGTCTATTCCGCGCAGTATTTTATATGTCGTTATCATGTCTCCCCTGACCCTCCTGTCCTCCAGTGTCTTCAGGCCGATTTCCTTTAACCTTTCTTCATAGGACATTCCCCTTAGCTCTGGAACTAACCTTGTCGCAAACCTTTGCACTTTCAATAATTTTTTGACGTGCTTGATCAAGTGCGGGTTCCAAACAGGTGCTGCATACTCCAGTATGGGCCTGACGTACACAGTGTACAATGTCTTGAACGATTCCTTATTAAGGTATCAGAACGCTGTTCTCAAGTTTGCCAGGCTCCCATATGCTGCAGCAATTATCTGGTTGATGTGTGCTTCCGGAGACATGCTCGTTGTTATACTCACCCCAAGATCTTTCTCCTTGAGCGAGGTTTGCAGTCTTTGGCCACCTATCCTATACTCCGTCTGTGGTCTACTGTGCCCTTCCCCTATCTTCATGACTTTGCATTTGGCGGGGTTAAATTCGAGAAGCCAGTTGCTGGACCAGGTGTCCAGCCTGTCCAGGTCTCTTATGCGTGTGTGTGTGTGTGTGTGTGTGTGTTACCATTTTGTCCTAGGCACATGTCGATTAAACACTAGGCCTGTTGTATATGTGTGTGTGTTAGTTGTGTGTGTGTGTGACTGTGAGTGTGTGTGTGTGTGTGTGTGTGCGTGTGTGTGTGTGTGTGAGTGTGTGTGTGTGTGTGTGTGTGTGTGTGTGTGTGTGTGTGTGTGTGTGTGTGTGTGTGTGTGTGTGTGTGTGTACTCACCTAGTTGTACTCACCTAGTTGAGGTTGCGGGGGTCGAGTCCGAGCTCCTGGCCCCCGCCTTTTCACTGATCGCTACTGGGTCACTCTCCCTGAACCGTGAGCTTTATCATACCTCTGCTTAAAGCTATGTATGGATCCTGCCTCCACTACATCGCTTCCCAAACTATTCCACTTATTGACTACTCTGTGGCTGAAGAAATACTTCCTAACATCCCTGTGATTCATCTGTGTCTTGAACTTCCAACTGTGTCCCCTTGTTACTGTGTCCAGTCTCTGGAACATCCTGTCTTTGTCCACCTTGTCAATTCCTCTCAGTATTTTGTATGTCGTTATCATGTCCCCCCTATCTCTCCTGTCCTCCAATGTCGTCAGGTTGATTTCCCTTAACCTTTCCTCGTAGGACATACCTCTTAGCTCTGGGACTAGTTTTGTTGCAAATTTTTGCACTTTCTCTAGTTTCTTTACGTGCTTGGCTAGGTGTGGGTTCCAAACTGGTGCCTCATTCTCCAATATGGGCCTAACGTACACGGTGTACAGGGTCCTGAACGATTCCTTATTGAGGTGTCGGAATGCTGTTCTGAGGTTTGCTAAGCGCCCATATGCCGCAGCCGTTATTTGGTTGATGTGCGCTTCAGGAGATGTGCCTGGTGCTATACTCACCCCAAGATCTTTTTCCTTGAGTGAGGTTTGTAGTCTCTGGCTCCCTAGACTGTATTCCGTCTGCGGTCTTCTTTGCCCTTCCCCAATCTTCATGACTTTGCACTTGGTGGGATTGAACTCCAGGAACCAATTGCTGGACCAGGTCTGCAGCCTGTCCAGATCCCTTTGTAGTTCTGCCTGGTCTTCGATCGAGTGAATTCTTCTCATCAACTTCACGTCATCTGCAAACAGGGACACCTCAGAGTCTATTCCTTCCATCATGTCGTTCACAAATACCAGAAACAGCACTGGTCCTAGGACTGACCCCTGTGGGACCCCGCTGGTCACAGGTGCCCACTCTGACACCTCGCCACGTACCATGACTCGCTGCTGTCTTCCTGACAAGTATTCCCTAATCCATTGTAGTGCCTTCCATGTTATCCCTGCTTGGTTATCCAGTTTTTGCACTAATCTCTTGTGTGGAACTGTGTCAAACGCCTTCTTTCAGTCCAAGAATATGCAATCCACCCACCCCTCTCCCTCTTCTCTTACTGCTGTCACCATGTCACAGAACTCCAGTAGGTTTGTGACACAGGATTTCCCGTCCCTGAAACCATGTTGGCTGCTGTTGATGAAATCATTCCTTTCTAGGTGTTCCACCACTCTTCTCCTGATAATCTTCTCCATGAATTTGCTTACTATACATGTCAGTGACACTGGTCTGTAGTTTAGTGCTTCATGTCTGTCTCCTTTTTTAAAGATTGGGACTACATTTGCTGTCTTCCATGCCTCAGGGAATCTCCCTGTTTCGATAGATGTATTGAATATTGTTGTTAGGAGTACACATAGCGCCTCTGCTCCCTCTCTCAGGACCCTTGGAGAGATGTTATCTGGCCCCATTGCCTTTGAGTTATCTACCTCACTCAGAAGCCTCTTCACTTCTTTCTCGGTTGTGTGTACTGTGTCCAGCACTTGGTGGTGTGTCCCACCTCTCCGTCTTTCTGGAGCCCCTTCTGTCTTGTGTGTGTGTGTGTGTGTGTGTGTGTGTGTGTGTACTCACCTAATTGTACTCACCTAATTGTGGTTGCAGGGGTCGAGACTCAGCTCCTGGCCCCGCCTCTTCACTGATCGCTACTGGATCCTCTCTCTCTCTACTTCCTGAGCTTTGTCATACCTCTTCTTAAAACTATGTATGGTTCCTGCCTCCACTACTTCACTTGCTAGGCTATTCCACTTGCTGACAACTCTATGACTGAAGAAATACTTCCTAACGTCCCTGTGACTCGTCTGAGTCTTCAGCTTCCAGTTGTGACCCCTTGTCCCTGTGTCCCCTCTCTGGAACATCCTATCTCTGTCCACCTTGTCTATTCCCCGCAGTATCTTGTATGTCGTTATCATGTCTCCCCTGACCCTTCTGTCCTCCAGTGTCGTCAGTCCGATTTCCCTTAACCTTTCCTCGTACGACATTCCCTTGAGCTCTGGGACTAGCCTTGTTGCAAACCTTTGTACTTTCTCTAACTTCTTGACGTGCTTGACCAGGTGTGGGTTCCAGACTGGTGCTGCATACTCCAGTATGGGCCTAACATACACAGTGTACAGTGTCTTGAACGATTCCTTATTGAGGTATCGGAACGCTATTCTCAGGTTTGCCAGGCGCCCGTATGCTGCAGCGGTTATTTGGTTGATGTGTGCCTCCGGTGATGTACTCGGTGTGTGTGTGTGTGTGTGTGTGTGTGTGTGTGTGTGTGTGTGTCTGTGTGTCTGTGTGTCTGTGTGTTTGTGTGTGTGTGTGTGTGTGTGTGTGTGTGTGCGCTCACCTATTTGTGGTTGCAGGGGTCGAGTCATAGCTCCTGGCCCCGCCTCTTCATTGATTGCTACTAGGTCCTCTCTCTCCCTGCTCCATGAGCTTTATCATACCTCGCCTTAAAACTATGTATGGTTCCCGCCTCCACTACTTCACTTTCTAGGCTATTCCACGGCTTGACTACTCTATGACTGAAGAAATACTTCCTAACATCCCTTTGATTCATCTGAGTCTTCAACTTCCAATTGTGACCTCTTGTGTCTGTGTCCCTTCTCTGGAACATCCCGTCTTTGTCCACCTTGTCTATTCCGTGCAGTATTTTATATGTCGTTATCATGTCTCCCCTGACCCTCCTGTCCTCCAGTGTCGTCAGGCCGATTTCCCTCAACCTTTCTTCGTAGGACAATCCCCGTAGCTCTGTGACTAGTCTTGTTGCAAACCTTTGCACTTTCTCTAATTTCTTGACGAGCTTGACTAGGTGTGAATTCCAAACTGGTGCTGCATACTCCAGTATGGGCCTGACGTAAATGGTATACAGAGTCTTAAACGAATCCTTACTGAGGTATCGGAACGCTATCCGTAGGTTTGTCAGGCGCCCGTATGCTGCAGCAGTTATCTGATTGATGTGCGCCTCAGGAGATATGCTCGGTGTTATACTCACCCCCAGATCTTTTTCCTTGAGTGAGGTTTGCAGTCTTTGGCCATCTAAATTATATTGTATCTGCGGTCTTCTTTGCCCTTCCCCAATCTTCATGACTTTGCATTTGGCAGGGTTAAATTCAAGGAGCCAGTTGCTGGACCAGGATTGTAGCCTGTCCAGGTCTCTTTGTAGTCCTGCCTGATCCTCATCCGATTTGATTCTTCTCATTAACTTCGCATCATCTGCAAACAAGGACACTTGTGTGTGTGTGTGTGTGTGTGTGTGTGTGTGTGTGTGTGTGTGTGTGTGTGTGTGTGTGTGTGTGTGTGTGTGTGTGTGTGTGTGTGTGTGTATGTGTGTATGTGTGTGTGTGTACAGATATGTTATTAGTTTTTAACTTTTAGTTTGCTTGATTTATATATATATATATATATATATATATATATATATATATATATATATATATATATATATATATATATATTAGATAACATTACAATAATTTAATAATAAACAAACGCAAATAAATGTATTTTTTTCGTTAGGTTCAGAATGATTTTTGCGAAATTATTTCATTCACGAATTTTCGCTTGCCTTATTTAGCAAAAAGAGCGTTGCTATTTAAGTCAAAATCGCAAGTTTTGCCTATTCGGCACGACATATAAATCTTAAAACTTAACTAGCTCGATGGCTAGCGCACTCACCTCACACACTGAGGTCCTGAGTTCGAATCTCTGGTACGACTAGAAAACACTAGGGACGTGTTTCCATAAGACACCTGCTGTCCCTGTTCACCCATCAGTATAAAATGGGTACCTGGGTGTTAGTGGACTGGTGTGGGTCGCATCCTGCGACAAAAGTGACCTAATTTGCCCGAAATGCACAACATAACAAGCGGCTTTCTATATAATAGTATGTCACTGATGTCAGCTATGATCTGTATACCTTGTACATGTACTTGTAGAAATAAAGATATTATATTATTATTATTATTATTATCATTATTATTATTATTATTATTATTATTATTATTATTATTATTATTATTACTATTATTATTATTATTATTATTATTATTATTATTATTATTATTTTTAATATTATTATTATTATTATTATTATTATTATCTGATGATGGATGAATACGAACATTAATCATGAAGAAAATTATGGCTTTTCAAGTAGCATTACTGGATTTATATGTGTGTGTGTGTGTCTATCAGTTCCCTTGCTAGGACTGTGACCTGGTCTACGTAGGACAGACAGGCCGACGCCTCGTAGCTAGGACTGCAGAACGTGGAGGATCTGTGAGAAGAGGCCACAACATCACTGTTTTGTCCCAACACCCTTGAAAATAGCACAAACACAGAACAACTCAAGGAAAAAGCTCAAGTACCCTTACATAATCTTCCCATTCCATCGTCTCTCTCTTCCTCGGTTCTCTCTCATTTCCACCTTTTCATTTTTACACATTTATATAACATCATTGACCCTCCCTTCCTCCCCCTTCCTGTATCATACCCCCCCTACCCACGTGTCTCGTCTCTTTCTTCCTCCTCGGGCGAGAAAGAAAAAATTGAGCAATAATAAGACAATAATGAGGATAAGAGGTGTGTGGTGAGATATACCAGCGTAGCAATTCTCGTCATTATTTCCACTCGCAATTGCTCAAGCAAGTCCATTTATCAACCCCTTCGATATATATATATATATATATATATATATATATATATATATATATATATATATATATATATATATATATATATATATATATATATATATACATATATATATATATATATATATATATATATATATATATATATATATATATATATATATATATATATATATATATATATATATATATATATATATATATATATATATATATATACATATATATATATATATATATATATATATATATATATATATATATATATATATATATATATATATATATATATATATATAGTTACTAACTAGCTGAGGTTAGGGGGGAGGTGGAGGAAGTTGTTGTAGAGAGCTCGGGTGAGTGTTGTGATCTAGTGGCGTCAAGCTGGCGCTAGTCTGGTGTTAGGGAGTGGGTGAGCGGTGGAGTGGGTGAGCAGTGGAGTGGGTGAGCGGTGGAGTGGGTGAGTGGAGTGGGTGGCGGGTGAAGTGAAAGGTGGATGGTTCACACCGGCGTCAGGTTGGCGAGAATCTCCCTAAATGAGATCGATTTGACTGAGGGTAAAACGTTTTCTGATTTTGTTACAGCGGTAGTGGTAGTGGTGATGGTGGTAGTGGTGGTAGTAGTGGTAGTGGTGGTGGTGGTGGTGGTAGTTGTATAGAAGGTGATGGTAAGGAGCAATAGCAATGGCGCTTGTTAATAGTCAAATTCTTTTTCTAACTTCAGTAGTGATTATGAAAGTGATGATGGTGACGGTGATAGTGGTGGCTGAGTAGTGTAGATGGTGATAGTGGTGGCTGAGTAGTGTAGATGGTGATAGTGGTGGCTGAGTAGTGTAGATGGGGGAAGGTGGGTGATACCGTGTGTCAACTGGCCGTAATGGAGTCAGTGTAGATGGTGGCAGTGACAAGGTAACTTATCTATTGAATACAAACCCAAGACTTTATAAAAATCATAGAATCCACTCTTGTGTATATTTAAAAATGGTAAAACAGGGGATGTGATGTTGGTGTGACACCTGAACTTGAAGCTGCGCAGCGTGTATATCCCACAAAAGTTCATACTGCGCCTGGGAGATGGAAACTAATCAGGTTTGATCCATGAAAGGGAGGATAGCTCCCCCCCCACATCTCAGATCAAGAGGTTTTGGTTAGAATAAAAAAAGATTATTGAAGGAGTTGTAGGAGTTGCCATTCTTATTATAATTATTATAATTATTATTATTATTATTATTATTATTATTATTATTATTATTATTATTATTATTATTATTATTATTATTATTATTATTATTATTATTATTATTATTATTATCGTTTTATCAGTATTATAATTACATTATTAGTAGTATAATGTTATCATTATTATTATAATTCATTGGACGAATAATAATAATTATAACTGGGTGCATGTAGAGCCGGGGAATGGAAAATAATGAAGTTTGATCCGAGGAAGGGAGAAGCAGCTTCAATTCCTTGAACTAGTTTTGAAAAAACCGCATAACAGGTCAGGCTTTTATTGAGCTCTACTCCGAGGGAAACGTTGTCTAAACAAAAGCACGTTTTGTAACGTTTGCCTTTTGTTCACTGTCAGCAGCGTGTTTTTTAGGTCCTCCTTGGACCAAGAGCCCTTCATCGGCACGTAGTATGGGGGACAGTGCTGATATCGAAGAATTGATGATAGATGATGACAGGTACTGTGGTGGAGGGTGACACTGTGGTGGAGGGTGATACTGTGGTGGAGGGTGATACTGTGGTGGAGGGTGACACTGTGGTGGAGGGTGACACTGTGGTGGAGGGTGATACTGTGGTGGAGGGTGACACTGTGGTGGAGGGTGACACTGTGGTGGAGGGTGACACTGTGGTGGAGGATGACACTGTGGTGGAGGGTGACACTGTGGTGGAGGGTGATACTGTGGTGGAGGGTGATACTGTGGTGGAGGGTGACACTGTGGTGGAGGGTGATACTGTGGTGGAGGATGACACTGTGGTGGAGGGTGACACTGTGGTGGAGGGTGATACTGTGGTGGAGGGTGATACTGTGGTGGAGGGTGACACTGTGGTGGAGGGTGACACTGTGGTGGAGGGTGACA
>NC_091301.1:8765806-8773306 GCF_038502225.1 Cherax quadricarinatus
GAGAGAGAGGAGAGGATGAACCAGCAAGGCTGGACCTTGTATTCACCATGAGTAGTTCGGACATCGAGGGTATCATGTATGAAAGGCCCCTGGGAGCTAGTGATCATGTGGTTCTGTGCTTCGACTACATAGTTGAGCTCCAAGTGGAGAGAGTAGCAGGAATAGGCTGGGAAAAACCAAACTACAAAAGGGGGAACTACTCAGGCATGAGGAACTTCCTTCAAGACATTCAGTGGGAGAGGGAACTGACAGGAAAACCAGTACAAGAAATGATGGACTATGTAGCAACAAAATGCAAGGAGGCAGAGGAGAGGTTTGTTCCCAAGGGAAACAGAAATAATGGGAAGAACAGAACAAGTCCTTGGTTCACCCAAAGGTGTAGGGAGGCAAAAACTAGGTGTACTAGAGAATGGAAAAGGTACAGAAGACAGAGAACTCAGGAAAATAAAGAAATCAGCCGAAGAGCCAGAAACGAATATGCACAGCTAAGAAGGGAGGCTCAGAGACAATATGAAAATGACATAGCATCAAAAGTAAAGACTGACCCGAAGCTGTTGTACAGCCACATCAGGAGGAAAACAACAGTCAAGGACCAGGTAATCAGACTGAGGAAGGGTGATGGGGAATTCACAAGAAACGACCAAGAGGTATGTCAGGAGCTCAACACAAGATTTAAAGAGGTATTTACAGTGGAAACCAGTAGGACTCCAGGAAATCAGAACAGGGGGGAACACCAGCAAGTGGTGGATGAGGTACATATAACCAAGGAGGAGGTGAAGAAGCTGCTATGCGAACTTGACACCTCAAAGGCGGTGGGACCAGACAACATCTCTCCATGGGTCCTTAAAGAGGGAGCAGATATATTGTGTGAGCCATTAACAAAGATCTTCAACACATCATTTGAAACTGGGCAACTCCCTGAGGTATGGAAAATGGCAAATGTAGTCCCAATTTTTAAAAAGGGAGACAGACATGAGGCACTAAACTACAGACCTGTATCACTAACGTGTATAGTATGCAAGGTCATGGAGAAGATCATCAGGAGGAGAGTGGTGGGGCACCTGGAAAGAAACAAGTGTATAATTGACAACCAGCACGGTTTCAGGGAAGGAAAATCCTGTGTCACAAACCTACTAGAGTTTTATGACAAGGTGACAGAAGTAAGACAAGAGAGAGAGGGGTGGATCGACTGCATATTTTTGGACTGCAAGAAGGCCTTCGACACAGTTCCTCACAAGAGATTACTTCAAAAGCTAGAGGATCAGGCACACATAACAGGAAAGGCACTGCAGTGGATCAGAGAATACCTGACAGGGAGGCAACAACGAGTCATGGTATGCGACGAGGTGTCAGAGTGGGCGCCTGTGACAAGCGGGGTTCCACAGGGGTCAGTCCTAGGACCTGTGCTGTTCTTGGTATATGTGAACGACATAACGGAAGGGATAGACTCAGAAGTGACCTTGTTTGCAGATGATGCGAAGTTAATGAGAAGAATCAAATCGGATGAGGATCAGGCAGGACTACAAAGAGACCTGGACAGGCTACAATCCTGGTCCAGCAACTGGCTCCTTGAATTTAACCCTGCCAAATGCAAAGTCATGAAGATTGGGGAATGGCAAAGAAGACCGCAGACACAATATAGTTTAGATGGCCAAAGACTGCAAACCTCACTCAAGGAAAAAGATCTGGGGGTGAGTATAACACCGAGCATATCTCCTGAGGCGCACATCAATCAGATAACTGCTGCAGCATATGGGCGCCTGGCAAACCTACGGATAGCGTTCCGATACCTCAGTAAGGATTCGTTTAAGACTCTGTATACCATTTACGTCAGGCCCATACTGGAGTATGCAGCACCAGTTTGGAATCCACACCTAGTCAAGCACGTCAAGAAATTAGAGAAAGTGCAAAGGTTTGCAACAAGACTAGTCCCAGAGCTACGGGGATTGTCCTATGAAGAAAGGTTGAGGAAAATCGGCCTGACGACACTGGAGGACAGGAGGGTCAGGGGAGACATGATAGCGACATATAAAATACTGCACGGAATAGACAAGGTGGACAAAGACGGGATGTTCCAGAGAAGGGACACAGACACAAGAGGTCACAATTGGAAGTTGAAGACTCAGATGAATCAAAGGGATGTTAGGAAGTATTTCTTCAGTCATAGAGTAGTCAAGCCGTGGAATAGCCTAGAAAGTGAAGTAGTGGAGGCGGGAACCATACATAGTTTTAAGGCGAGGTATGATAGAGCTCATGGGGCAGGGAGAGAGAGGACCTATTAACAATCAGCGAAGAGGCGGGGCCAGGAGCTGTGACTCGACCCCTGCAACCACAAATAGGTGAGTACAAATAGGTGAGTACACACGCACACACACACACACACACACACACGCACACACACACACACACACACACACACACACACACACACACACACACACTCTGAAGTGTCCCTATTCGCGGATGATGTGAAGTTCTTGAGAAGAATTAAATCGGATGAGGATCAGGCAGGACAACAAAGGGACCTGGACAGACTGGACACCTGGTCCAGAAACTGGCTTCTTGAATTCATCCCTGTCAAATCCAATGTCATGAAGATTGGGGAAGGGCAAAGAAGACCGCAGACAGAGTATAGGCTAGGTGGACAAAGACTGTAAACCTCACTCAAGAAGAAAGATTTTGGCGTGACCATAACACTGCGCACGTCTCCGGAGGCACACATCAACCAGATATCTGCTGAAGCATACGGGCGCCAGGCAAACCTGAGAATAGCTTTCCGATACCTCAATAAGGAATCGTTCAAGACACTGTACACTGTGAACGTGTTACGTTGGTTTGTCCCTTATTACTTTGATAGTAAGGTTCTCACTACATGTTCTAGTGTGGGGTAGCTTTTTACTTAATGGCCTTATCTGTCTAGGGGTAATACTTACATCATGGCTGATCATCTTGAGTGTCTGATATCCTCTCACCAGCCCTCTTCACAGGTTATGTAAACTACTACTATAAAAATATAACTGTATTCTCAATAGATATGTACAGAATAAACAATTACAGCCTCATACTTTAAAAACAAAGATCTACACGCTCTATAGCTGTTCTCCCACATGGTGTGTCTTATTAACTTTTGTCCTTCTCTCTCTTGACTAACTCTGGGCTAACCAGTGTTTTGACACACTTTAGTCACCCTGGGTATGGTGGCCACAACTTAAGTTATAAAAACTCACCCCTGGAGCACACATAATGCTCCAAAAGAAGATAGAAGAAGGACCCAGAAGTCCTGCCATGTCAACAGAGAGAGAGAGAGAGAGAGAGGGAGAGGGAGAGGGGGGAGCCTAGCTATACTCCTCCCACCAAAACAAAAGACTGTTGCCAAGCACAATTCTCTTGTTACCACAATTCTACCACACTTTAATTTACTTTTACAAAAAGAAATACAACTTTATAAACTACTTATTTAAATTGTGTGTGTGTCTACAGTATAACCTATTGTATTGAGAAAAAGGCTTGACCCAGCTGCCTCTCAGTCATAAGAGTGATCAGCCCTTATGACATTTAGAGCAAAGTCCCCATCAATTCAATATAATTAGGTATTCCAGAGTAACTGTTACTTATAAATACATGTTGGGTCCTATAGCCCCATAACAGTACGTTAGGCCCATACTGGTGTATGCAGCACCAGTTTGGAACCCATACCTGGTCAAGCACGTCAAGAAGTTAGAGAAAGTACAAAGTTTTGTAACAAGGCTAGTTCTAGAGCTCAGGGGAATGTCGAAGTCGAACTGACGAAACTAGAGGACAGAAGGGTCAGGGGAGACATGATAACGACATACAAGATACTGCGTGGAATAGATAAGGTGGCAAGGAAGCTGAAGACTCAGACGAGTCACAGGGATGTTAGGAAGTATTTCTTCATTCATAGAGTCGTCAGGAAGTGGAATAGCCTAGCAAGTGATGTAGTGGAGGCAGGAACCATACATAGTTTTAAGACGAGGTATGACAAAGCTCAGGAAGCAGAGAGAGAGAGAGAGAGAGAACCTAGTAGCGATCAATGAAGAGGCGGGGCCAGGAGCTGAGTCTCGACCCCTGCAACCACAATTAGGTGAGTACACACACACACACACATACACACACACACACACACACACACACACACACACACACACACACATACACACACACACACACACACACATACACACACACACACATACACACACACACACACATACACACACACACATACACACACACACACACACACATACACGCACACACACAGAAACAAAACTCATGGAGACAATAACAGATGCAATCTTCCCACCAGGATACCAGATCATGAGGAAAGATAGAAGGAGCAGGGGGGGAGGTGGGGTTGCTCTGCTCGTAAAAAACAGATGGAAATTCGAGAAAATGGAAGGAATAGATGAGATGGGAGAAAGAGACTACATAGCAGGTACACTTCAGTCTGGGGAACACAAAGTGGTGATTGCAGTGATGTATAATCCACCACAGAACTGCAGGAGGCCAAGAGAGGAATATGAAGAGAGCAACAGAGCAATGGTGGACACACTTGCTGAGGTGGAAAGAAGAGCTCACTCCAGCAGAGCAAAGTTGCTGGTTATGGGGGATTTCAACCACAGGGAGATTGACTGGGAAAACCTGGAGCCACATGGGGGTCCCGAAACATGGAGAGCCAGGATGTTGGACGTGGTGCTGGAAAACCTCATGCACCAACATGTTAAGGACACTACCAGAGTGAGAGGGGAGGATGATCCAGCAAGATTGGACCTTGTGTTCACCCTGGGCAGCTCAGATATTGAGGACATCAAGTATGAGAGTCCCCTAGGAGCTAGTGAGCACGTGGTTCTGTGCTTTGAATACATAGTAGAGCTGCAAGTGGAGAGAATAACAGGAGTTGAATGGGAAAAGCCTGACTATAAAAGAGGGGACTACACAGGGTTGAAGAACTTCCTGCGGGAGGTCCAGTGGGACAGAGAACTGGCAGGAAAGCCAGTAAATGAAATGATGGAATATGTAACAACAAAATGCAAGGAGGCAGTGGAAAGGTTTATTCCCAAGGGCAACAGTAACAACGGGAAGACCAGAACGAGCCCCTGGTTTACCCGACGGTGTAAGGAGGCAAAAACAAAGTGCAATAGAGAATGGAAAAAGTACAGAAGGCAGAGAACACACGAAAATAGGGAGATCAGTCGCAGAGTCAGGAATGAGTACGCACAGGTAAGGAGGGAGGCCCAGCGACAGTATGAAAATGACATAGCATCGAGAATCAAGACTGACCCGAAACTGTTGTATAGCCACATCAGGAGGAAGACAACAGTCAAAGACCAGGTGATCAGATTAAGGACAGAAGGTGGAGAACTCACAAGAAATGATCAGGAGGTATGTGAGGAGCTGAACAGGAGATTTAAGGAAGTTTTTACAGTAGAGACAGGAAGGGCTGTGGGAAGACAGCACAGAAGGGAACATCAAGAGGGAATATACCAACAAGTGTTGGATGACATACGAACAACTGAGGAGGAGGTGAAGAAGCTCTTAAGTGACCTTGACACCTCAAAGGCCATGGGACCAGACAACATCTCCCCATGGGTCCTTAGAGACGGAGCAGAGATGCTGTGCATGCCTCTAACCACAATCTTCAACACATCCCTTGAAACTGGGCAACTACCTGAGAAATGGAAGACAGCTAATGTAGTCCCCATATTTAAGAAAGGAAACAGAAACGAGGCACTAAACTACAGACCTGTGTCTCTGACATGTATTGTGTGCAAAGTCATGGAGAAGATTATAAGGAGGAGAGTGGTCGAACACCTGGAAAGGAACAAGATTATAAATAAAAACCAGCATGGGTTCATGGAAGGCAAATCTTGTATCACAAACCTCCTGGAGTTTTATGACAAGGTAACAGAAGTAAGACACGAGAGAGAGGGGTAGGTAGATTGCGTTTTCCTAGACTGCAGGAAGGCCTTTGACACAGTTCCCCACAAGAGATTAGTGCAGAATCTGGAGGATCAGGCGCATGTAAAAGGGAGGGCACTGCAATGGATAAGGGAATACCTGACAGGGAGGCAGCAACGAGTCATGGTACGTGAAGAGGTATCACAGTGGGCGCCTGTTACGAGCGGGGTCCCACAGGGGTCAGTTCTAGGACCAGTGCTATTTTTGATATATGTGAACGACATGATGGAAGGAATAGACTCTGAAGTGTCCCTGTTCGCAGATGACGTGAAGTTGATGAGAAGAATTAAATCTGGACAGGCTGGACATGTGGTCCAGCAACTGGCTTCTCGAATTCAATCCAGCCAAAGGCAAAGTCATGAAGATTGGGAAGGGGCAAAGAAGACCGCAGACAGAGTATAGGCTAGGTGGACAAAGACTACAGACCTCACTCAGGGAGAAAGACCTTGGGGTGACCATAACACCGAGCACATCACCGGAGGCACACATCAACCAAATAACCGCTGCAGCATACGGGCGCCTGGCAAACCTGACAATAGCGTTCCGATACCTTAATAAGGAATCGTTCAAGACACTGTACACTGTGTATGTTAGGCCCATACTGGAGTATGCAGCACCAGTCTGGAACCCACACCTGGTCAAGCACGTCAAGAAGTTAGAGAAAGTACAAAGGTTTGCAACAAGGCTAGTCCCAGAGCTCAAGGGAATGTCGTACGAGGAAAGGTTAAGGGAAATCGGACTGACGACACTGGAGGACAGAAGGGTCAGGGGAGACATGATAACGACATACAAGATACTGCGGGGAATAGACAAGGTGGACAGAGATAGGATGTTCCAGAGAGGGGACACAGGGACAAGGGGTCACAACTGGAAGCTGAAGACTCAGACGAGTCACAGGGATGTTAGGAAGTATTTCTTCAGTCATAGAGTTGTCAGCAAGTGGAATAGCCTAGCAAGTGAAGTAGTGGAGGCAGGAACCATACATAGTTTTAAGAAGAGGTATGACAAAGCTCAGGAAGCAGAGAGAGAGAGGATCCAGTAGCGATCAGTGAAGAGGCGGGGCCAGGAGCTGAGTCTCGACCCCTGCAACCACAATTAGGTGAGTACAATTAGGTGAGTACACACACATACACACACACACACACACACACACACACACACATACACACACATACACACACACACGCACACACACACGCACACACACATACACACACACACATACACACACACACATACACACACATACACACACACACACACATACACACACATACACACACACACACACGCACACACACACACATACACACACATACTCACACACACATACACACACACACACACACACACATACACACACACACACACACACACACACACATACACACACGCACAGTAAGTGCTGGATGAGGTACATATAACCAAGGAGGAGGTGAAGAAGCTGCTATGCGAACTTGACACCTCAAAGGCGGTGGGACCAGACATCTCTCCATGGGTCCTTAAAGAGGGAGCAGATAT
>NC_091301.1:8778306-8870806 GCF_038502225.1 Cherax quadricarinatus
GCCCGGGGCTGAGTGCATAGGCATGTTGTCAATGGGTTTTTTGAAATCTATCGGAGTTAGGGTAATGTCGGAAATCTGGCATACATTTTTGGAGTTTTGAGGCTCATTCATGAAGAAATCATTTGGGTCGTCGATCCTCAGACCGATTAGTGGTTCACTAAACACAGAGTCGTACTGGGATTTCAGTATTTCACTCATTTGCTTGTTGTCATCTGTGTAAGTCCCATCCTGTCTGAGTAAGGGCCCGATACTAGATGTGGTATTTACCTTGTTTTTGGCATATGAAAAGAAATATTTTGAATTTCTTTCAATTTCACTAATAGCTTTAAGCTCCTCCTGCCTCTCCTGGTTCCTGTAAGAGTCATTTAGCTTAAGTTCTATAGTTTACACTTCCCTGGTCAGCGCCTCCTTTCGTGTATCAGATATTCTAGCACTCCTGAGGAGCTCAGTGACTCTTCGTCGTCTTCTGTAGAGGGAGCGTCTTTTTCTCTCCAGTTTACTCCTGCTCTTCTTCTTTCTTAGGGGAATATGCCTAGAACATGCTTCGGCTACCAGGAAGTTGATCCTTTCAAGGCACTGGCTTGGATCCATGTCATTTAAGACATCTTCCCAACATGTTTCGTTTAGGACATGGTTTACCTGGTCCCAGTTGATGTTCTTGTTGTTGAAATTGTATTTTGTGAAGACACCTTCACAGGTACATGCATTCTGCTGTTCAGGACCCCTATGCATGTACGTCTGGACTTCGATTAGATTGTGATTGGAATTAGTTGTTTTTGATATTCTTATGTCTCTTATCAGGTCCTCATTATTTGTGAAGATAAGGTCAAGTGTGTTTTCTAGTCTTGTTGACTCCACTATCTGCTGGCTTAAGGTGTGTTTTTCGCAGAGACTTAGTAGCTCATGTGTGTGTGACCTTTCATCTGCGCTACCTCCAGGGATTGTTTCAGCTATAACATTATTTGCTACATTCTTCCATTTTGTATGCCTTAGGTTGAAATCACCAAGCAGTAAGATGTTTGGGGATGGAGCTGGAAGGTTTTCCAAACAGTAATCGATTTTCAGTAGCTGTTCCTTGAACTGTTGTGAGGTTGCATCTGGTGGCTTGTATACAACCACAATGACTAGGCTTTGGTTCTCGATCTTTATTGATAGAACTTCAACTACCTCATTTGTGGTGTTCAGCAACTCCGTGCAGATAAGGGACTCTTTGACATACAGGCCAACCCCCCCTTGTTGCCTGTTTTTTCTGTCGCATCTAAAAAGGTTGTAACAACTTATCCATATTTCACTGTCAAAGTGATCTTTTGTGTGAGTCTCTGTGAAGGCTGCAAACATTGCATTAGACTCCACTAGAAGTCCACTGATAAAAGGTATTTTGTTGTTGGTGGATGGCTTAAGGCCCCGTATATTAGCAAATATGAACGAGGTTGTATTCTGTGTTCGTTGGGGGGATTTTGTTATTGGCATCAGTAGTTGTAATTCTGGAGGGCCATGGGTGGCCACTGGCTGCGCCTCCAGTCCAACAAGGCTCCAAGGTGGTGGACTATTTTTGTTATTTCCTTCCATTTTCTTTTTTCGTTTCCTGCCACTAAAAAATCACCTGGAGTTGGGTTGTCGTAGCTACTATTGTTTGCCTTGTGGGGTCTGTGCCTCCTGGTCCATTTTAGATGGTATGCAGGGCACTCGATGTTGTAACACTGCTTCTGGAGGACAGAGGAGTGGCACATTTTTGGGTGAAAGAAAGTACAGGAAGAAGAACGACACACTCCTTTAGACAAGAGGTCGCTACATTTTTTGGGATGGTCAAAGTTGCATGTCCCATTTTTTTCCCCTGTTATTCCATGCTTACAGATGCCCCAAGCATAATATTTGCACAAATTCACCTTTGGTTGAGAATTGTTGGGAGGTGTGTTGTCAATTTCTGCAGGTTCTGGGACTGCACTATAATCCTCAGTATCCAAGCCAGGGCCACCCCGTCCTGGATTCCATCTACTTTCCCCAGTAGAGGAAGAAGGAGGAGACTCCTCTCCAACATCTGTACTGTGGGCCAAGGTCTTGTGCAATGATGGTTGTATATTTACTGTTTTTGTGGTGGTTTGGGTAGTGTCCCTAGGAGAGTCTGGGCTGGCAGTAAGGCTGGGGGCTGGGTCTGGGTCAGCACTGGGGCTGGGGCTGGGGCTGGGTCTGGGTCAGCGGCTGGGCCTGGGCCAGCACCAGCAGTGTGGGTATTAGTGCTATGACTGGGGGAGCCTGGGCCAGCACCAGCACTGTGGGTATTGGTGCTATGCCTGGGGGAGCCTGGGCCAGCACCAGCACTGTGGGTATTAGTGCTATGCCTGGGGGAGCCTGGGCCAGCACCAGCACTGTGGGTATTAGTGCTATGACTGGGGGAGCCTGGGCCAGCACCAGCACTGTGGGTATTGGTGCTATGCCTGGAGGAGCCTGGGCCAGCACCAGCACTGTGGGTATTAGTGTTATGACTAGGGGATGGGTCTGGCTTAGCACCATGTGGGTGACTAGATAGTTTCGAGTCATCTGTTGTGGTATGGACATTCTGCATTTTTTGATACACTATCTCTTGCTCCCATGTTTTATATATTTTTGGTAGACTATCCAAGAGGTCATCCTTGTTTTCTTGATTATTTTTATCATTTATTACTCTCCTTAGTACCTTTCTGATACCTGCCCAAAGTTCTACATCTTTATTGCACAACCAGAAGCACCTTGCTAGTTCGAGGTCATTTTTTGAGGCTGTATTTAGTCTAGTACAAGAGATATGGTGTTTGGAAGAGCATAGGTTGCATGTGATTCTGGATTTCCTTCCAAGGATTTTTTTACATGTCTCACAGATATGCTGTGCTGACATCCTGTCTGTATCCTACTACACTCTGTATGCCATACATAGCTTTAAGCAGAGGTATGATAAAGCTCACGGTTCAGGGGGAGTGACCTAGTGGCGACCAGTGAAGAGGCGGGGCCAGGAGCTTGGACTCGACCCCTGCAACCTCAACTAGGTGAGTACAACTAGGTGAGTACACACACACACACACACACACACACACACACACTAGGACCAGTGCTGTTTCTGGTATTTGTGAACGACATGACGGAAGGAATAAACTCTGAGGTGTCCCTGTTTGCAGATGACGTGAAGTTGATGAGAAGAATTCACTCGATCGAAGACCAGGCAGAACTACAAAGGGATCTGGACAGGCTGCAGACCTGGTCCAGCAATTGGCTCCTGGAGTTCAATCCCACCAAGTGCAAAGTCATGAAGATTGGGGAAGGGCAAAGAAGACCGCAGATGGAGTACAGTCTAGGGGGCCAGAGACTACAAACCTCACTCAAGGAAAAAGATCTTGGGGTGAGTATAACACCAGGCACATCTCCTGAAGCGCACATCAACCAAATAACTGCTGCAGCATATGGGCGCCTAGCAAACCTCAGAACAGCATTCCGACATCTTAATAAGGAGTCGTTCAGGACCCTGTACACCGTGTACGTTAGGCCCATATTGGAGTATGCGGCACCAGTTTGGAACCCACACCTAGCCAAGCATGTAAAGAAACTAGAGAAAGTGAAAAGGTTTGCCACAAGACTAGTCCCAGAGCTAAGAGGTATGTCCTACGAGGAGAGGTTAAGGGAAATCAACCTGACGACACTGGAGGACAGGAGAGATAGGGGGGACATGATAACGACTTACAAAATACTGAGAGGAATTGACAAGGTGGACAAAGACAGGATGTTCCATAGACTGAACACAGCAACGAGGGGACACAGTTGGAAGCTGAAGACACAGATGAATCACAGGGATGTTAGGAAGTATTTCTTTAGCCACAGAATAGTCAGGAAGTGGAATAGTTTGGGAAGAGATGTAGTGGAGGCAGGATCCATACATAGCTTTAAGCAGAGGTACGATAAAGCTCATGGTTCAGGGAGAGTGACCTAGTGGCGACCAGTGAAGAGGCGGGGCCAGGAGCTTGAACTCGACCCCTGCAACCTCAACTAGGTGAGTACAACTAGGTGAGCACACACACACACACACACACACACACACACACACACACACACACACACACACACACACACACACACACAGGCTCAGCTTGAGTGGCTCCTCCTGCGTTAATCTTCGTTCACAGCCCTGAGACCTGTCCGGATAAGGGAAGTTATATTTTTGCTTTTCAACCGGTTTACATGGCGCACACAAACCCAGGAAGCTACCGTGTGTCCGGTTTGCATGGCACACACAAACCCAGGAAGCTACCGTGTGTCCGGTTTGCATGGCACACACGAACCCAGGAAGCCACCGTGTGTCCGGTTTGCATGGCACACACGAACCCAGGAAGCCACCGTGTGTCCGGTTTGCATGGCACACACAAACCCAGGAAGCCACCGTGTGTCCGGTTTGCATGGCACACACAAACGCAGGAAGCCACCGTGTGTCCGGTTTGCATGGCACACACGAACCCAGGAAGCCACCGTGTGTCCGGTTTGCATGGCACACACAAACCCAGGAAGCTACCGTGTGTCCGGTTTGCATGGCACACACGAACCCAGGAAGCCACCGTGTGTCCGGTTTGCATGGCACACACAAACCCAGGAAGCCACCGTGTGTCCGGTTTGCATGGCACACACGAACCCAGGAAGCCACCGTGTGTCCGGTTTGCATGGCACACACGAACCCAGGAAGCCACCGTGTGTCCGGTTTGCATGGCACACACGAACCCAGGAAGCCACCGTGTGTCCGGTTTGCATGGCACACACAAACCCAGGAATCCACCGTGTGTCCGGTTTGCATGGCACACACGAACCCAGGAATCTACCGCCACCGTGTGTCCGGTTTGCATGGCACACACAAACCCAGGAAGCCACCGTGTGTCCGGTTTGCATGGCACACACGAACCCAGGAAGCCACCGTGTGTCCGGTTTGCATGGCACACACAAACCCAGGAAGCCACCCTGTGTCAACCTCATAAAGCCAGCAGTCACCAGCTTATTAAAAAAAAAAAATTACCTACAGCGATCTTTAAAAAAAAAAATAAAAAAAAAGCTCCCGATTCAAACTTCTAAACAATAATAAATAAAACAACGAAGAATGAAATTGGTGAATTTCTGTTATTCTTTTGTTGTTCTCCTGTTGGTCTCCTGTTCGTCTTCTGTTTTTAAAAAACTTTCTGGTGAGGATAAAACTTTTTTTCCCTTTTCTTTTTTTTTTTTTACCCCCGGCCGTGTTGCGGGACACAGACCATGACACCAATTTTCGAGGTTCCATTGTGTGGCCCCTCGGACTCTCGTGCCTCTTCCACCCACAGGAAGGAAGACAAGCAAATAGAAGTGGAAAAGGGTAATGGAAGGTGGAGAGAGAGAGAGAGAGAGAGAGAGAGAGAGAGAGAGTAGAAAATGAAGAAGAAATAGTTAAAATTTCATAAAGAAATAGGACAGAGGGAAAGAAAAAGAAGGATAATGAGAAGGAGAAAAGGAAGAGTAAATAGAGTGGAGCAAAGAGAAGGGTAAACAGAGATTAAGAAAGAGAAGTACGTAGGGAGGGGAAAAAGAAAAAGACGGGTAGAGTGAGAGGAAGAAAGCGAGAAGGGTAGAAAGACAAGACGAAAGAAAAGGAAAGAGGGGGAGAGAAAGAGAGAGAGAGTCTGCTACTGCTTGACAGAGTAGAGAACAGAGCAAGACGTCTCATCTCTCGCCTGGACCCATCCTGGATAGATCTGTCATTTCAGCAGAGCCTTCAACATAGGAGGGATGTGGGTGGCCTTACTGTTATGTACAAGGCCAATATTGTCAAAGTACCACACTTGGATCCACTTCGAGGACAGCGTGAAACAAGCTTTTATGCCACAAGACGGAGAGAAAGCAGCAACTTCACTCTTCACCCTTCTCCAGAACATCACTCTATCTGAGATCCTATATACCCAGGATGACTCGAGTATGGAACACATTCGTACAGCATAATGATGTCAACGAGATAAAGTCAGTTGATCAAATGAAAATGCTGGCCCACAGATAGCTCCAACTTCATCCTGTTCCCTACTTGTATGTCTCATAACAATAAAAATGCTTTCAAATGAGCTGATGTAGGTAACAGCTCTTAGCTTGCCAATAAAGTTAGGAATCCTTAACCTGTAAATAGCTTGTCAATAAAGCTAGGGGTGTGATGCAGTTCAGATGGGCTTGTGAGGTCTCTAGGGAGACCTAATTATATGGTCACACCTGCCTTAGCAAATGTCGGGTAGTCACACCCACGTCTGAGGTCTTTTGTTCTTAACGGCGTCAGACCTCGGCGTCAGGTCGTAACACGTGGTACATACCCCATTGGGGAGGGGGTACTTTGACTACGATATAAGCCCAGGGAACAGCGGAGCAAAGAGGTTGTTGGTGACAGGTCCGGGGAGCGAGAGCTCTGGACAGCCGCGTGTGTAGTGGACCACGCATTGGGAATCTCGGGTCAGCTGGTCAGTGAATTAAGAGTGAGTACTAGTCCGTGTTACTGATAACATCTACCCTTCCCTCTAGTAATAAGTCTCATAGGTAAATTGTTATATTGTGTAAATTTCCATCAGGATATGTTGTATTCTATTCCTTTTTTTGTTATTAAGTAAATTATAGCCATAGTTCCAATTTTTATTTGTACCTTCATATGCTATTCCCTATTCTGTTAAGCACTGGGATATACAGGGGACGTGCTCACTCGCTGGGATACCTCAGGTAGAGTGGGTAGAGGTCTCACAGGGGTCCTTAACCTTGTCAAACCCTGTGTAAAAAAAAAAAAAAATTAAGAGAGAGACAGAGAGGGAGATTGCTGGTGCTTTCGACCGGGTGTGGCACCAGGGCCTTTTAGCAAAACTGCAAGCTCTGAGAATTGAAGTCTCTTAGCTATGTCTCCTCAGTGACTACCTTCATGGTAGATCTCTAAGGGCAGTTCTCAATGGAAAGGAATCAGCAAGACATCCTATTGTTGCAAGTGTTCCACAAGGAAGTGTTCTGGGACCATTGTTATGGAATGTCTACTTCAATGACCTTCTTCGTCTCATCCCAGAATCCCATGCATATGCAGACGACTGCACACTGACATTCACTTATCCAAGAGAGGAAATGCCAGCTGCTCTAAGCTGCATCAATCACCAGCTAAGAGCTATATCAGCTTGGGGAAATAGATGGCAAGTAACATTTGCACCTGAGAAAACACAAATGATGATGGTCTCTAGCACCATGATGGTAATGCTGGTGCAGTAGTAGGGATGAATGGGAGTGTGTTGGCACGTGGAGAAGAAGTTGATATCCTTGGGGTGAAATTTGACTCCAAACTGACCATGAAGAACCACGTTGCCAATCATGCAAACAAGGCAACCAGGAAGCTTACAGCACTTCGCCGTATATCGCATCTGCTTGACAGTGGGGGTTGCAAGATTCTGTACGAGGCATAAATACGCTCACACCTTGAGTATGCTCCACTTTCTTGGTTTGCCTACCCCCCGTCTCACCTACGACTGCTTGACAGAGTAGAGAACATAGCAAGACGTCTCATCTCTCGCCTGGACCAATCCTGGATAGATCTGTCATTTCAGCAGAGCCTTCAACATAGGAGGGATGTGGGTGGCCTTACTGTTATGTACAAGGCCAATATTGTCAAAGTACCACACTTAGATCCACTTCGAGGACAGCGTGAAGCAAGTTTCTATGCCACAAGACGGGCAAAAAGCAGCAACTTCACTCTGGCTGTACCCTTCTCCAGAACATCACTTCATCTGAGATAATTTTTTCCCAGGATGACACGAGTCTGGAACACATTCGTACAACATTATGATGTCAACGAGATAAAGTCAGTTGATCAAATGAAAATGCTGGCCCACAGATGGCTCCAACTTCATCCTGCTCCCTAATTGTATGTTTCATAACAAAAATGCTTTCAAATGAGCTGATGTAGGTAACAGCTCTTAGCTTGTCAATAAAGTTAGGAATCCTTAACCTGTAAATAGCTGTCAATAAAGCTAGGGATCCTTAACCTTGCCAAACCCTGAGTAAAAAAAAAAAAGAAAAAAAAAAGAGATAGATGGGAAAAAAGAAACGAGTAAAAAAATAAAAGGCTCAGTACAGAAATTCTGAAATACAAATTTTTTGAAAAGAAGCAGAACATTTTATTGATTCATTGCTTTAAACATGAAAGACACTGCGAACATCCTTCTTAATTAGCTGACATTACTACAGATTTTTAGCTCATCTTGACGATGTTCTATTATCAATTCCACCTGGCTACTATCACTACCACTTGGATACTATCAATATCACTTGGCTACTATCTTGACTAATTTGCAGACATTACAATCGCAAGAGGATCAAAACAATCCTCATTCACCGTTTCTTCCGAGTCACAAAACTAGAACCACGAAAGGGAAAATATCCCGGCCATTTAGGCACAAAATGAAGTGTTGGGTTCTTGGTCAGGCACCCAGGCAGCTCAAACCCCAGCACTACGGTAAGGTTTGGTAAAGAGATGCGGTACTCAGTGACGGCCTTTAGGAACTCTTGAGCTGATAAAGTTTAACACTCTTCACCATCCTCGTCGACGGGCACTGTTAATCAGCCAATTACAGATGCGAGGCGACCCAACATCAGGATAGAGGGGGAGAAAGAGATTAATTCAAAGGGAACTAGGGGAAAGAGAGGGATGGGAAAGGGTGAGAGAAACCGTGTACACACCTGTTGATGAAGAACAGGTGTGACACGGCACCTGCTGTGTAACACTCGGGGGCCGTAGACAGCATACCTAGCAAAAAAAAAAAAATCTACAAGCAAGACCAGCAACAGAGTACAAACTTTTGCTTCTGTGTTCCTCACCTACGAGTAGACGGCAGCAGAATATGACACAATAAGAGGTACAATGCGACACAGTGAGACATATTATACGGTCGTGAAAGAGCCACACACAGACAGCACGTGTACACAGAGAGACAGACATATGTGTGTATATGATTTTTATATACGGCAAAATTTCGATTAACACGAATTTGAATAGAACGAAATTCGATTTAGAACGAAATATAAAATGATACCAGACCTTAGGGCATTCTACTTACGAGACCTATCGACAGGCAGGGAATTGACTGAAAAAAGTCCCCGATGGAAGGAACGTCTTCTCAAAAAAAAAAAAAAAAAAAAACGCGTATTGTGTCTTATTATGATGCTGACAAGTACACAATACCGTTGACACACACGAGTGCATGTAAATGATAATCCTGATTGCCGGAGAGCACTGAAACCACTACCAAAATACGCTGATTATTATTAATCAGTTATTCTCAAATAATCAGGTAACTGGAGATAACTACTGGACTACGTTTCGATCCATCCTCGACCATTATCCTGTCGAGGGTGATTAGAGATTATATTTATTAGGGTGTTTGAATAATGTATCAAGTTTTTTTTTTTCTCAGGGACGTGAGGTAAATACACCAGCATTTGTATCTGCAAGCATGAGAGGGATGGGGGGTTAATGTCAAGTTTCTGCAGCAGCAGCAGCAGTAGCAAAAACAACAACAGCAACCGTAACAGCATCAATTACGACAACAACAATTGCAAACCTCAAACAATAACAACAAGAAAAGCAACACCAACAACAGCGACCTACCTCAATGATTAACAACAGCTGCTACGACCTAATCTAAAAGCTGTACACAACACCTGTGAAAGTATTATTCTACCGATAAGTACAGATTGCCATTCTACAACGAATCTACTGTTTGCATATTCGTAGATGGATCAGTCACCTTCAACTTACAGCTCACCATCCGGTTACTGGCAGTACCCTGGGCTATTTAACCTCCTGAAAAGTGTCACGAAAGGTGAACTAGGCATTACGATGTTACAACACTTGGTTCACAACTGAAGTGACTCGAGTTCCGTTCTCCAGAGCAGGGGTGAGATTTCGATCAAATTCCCTTAAACCGAAGGAAATGGACGTGAGTTAGCAGGCCAGGTCTCTAACCAGTAGACTGCGCAGGGTTGACTATATTCATCCTAATAGATAGCGTTCTCTACAGTAGGCAGGTTAGCATGGGCCTCACCCTAACCACAAATATTTAAACCGGTTGCCTCCGTTTACGGTGTATGGTATCGCCCACTGGGTTTTAAAATGACCTGATGTGGTATATCAGCTTTTTGCCTGTAAATTCAGGTTTCTAAACCAAAATAAAAAAAACGACTTTTTTTTCTTTAATGCAATGGATATGTAATGCGTATTTTTTTGTTATGCTGCCAAATATTATGGATTAGATGAAAGTAATGAAACAGAAAATTACAGAAATTCGATATTTATACTTTAACAAAACAAAAATTAATATATAAAAGATGTGGGCAATTTTAATATATATATATATATATATATATATATATATATATATATATATATATATATATATATATATATATATATATATATATATATATATATATATATATATATATATATATATATATATATATATATATATATATATATATATATATATATATATATATATATATATATATATATATATATATTAGATCATTAGATTAAAACCGAAAAGAATCCGGATTCAGACTCCAGGGTAAGATGGATCTAGGGGTAAGTCTCTTATAATAAAGTGTCCACGTTCTCCTACTTATAAACAGAAACCTTGGAGATGTGTTTGTTGTGGTGGTTTTCATCCTAAGACAGAAACAAGAGACAATTCTGGGCTTTCTTGGGTTATCCCGGGTTCTTAACCCTCCTTGAACATGGTCTTCGTCTTCAAGAAAGTACACAGCCAGGAGTCTTTGCTCATTACTAAATCAAGAGGTTTGTACAGACACTGTTTGGATAAAATTAGCTGAATGTAATGAGATTCTAATATGCTTATTACTCAAGGGAACCTCGACTTAATGACAGACATATTTGGTAAAGCTATTTGAAGCGTCAATGCAGCCAGTATAATGTCTGCATCCTAAGAGGCTTCAATTTAGTCATATAAACTGGAAATGAGGTGGAAGAATTATAAGCATTTGATGAACGCTCCTGAGAACATTTTATTATAGAGTCAGTTCGTGAGAAAAACAGGATTTCATTTTAGCTAACAATGACACTAAACTGCTGCGTTAAGAATACAGATTCACTTCCGAGGGGCATCGCTCGGTGAGTTTGTGAAATATGTTATTGTACGACTCTTGGATTATCACGGAGCATTTATTTCACAGGTGTTTACTCTATCTCTCTCTCTCTCTCTCTCTCTCTCTCTCTCTGTATATATATATATATATATATATATATATATATATATATATATATATATATATATATATGTCGTGCCGAATATGTAAAACTGGTCAATTAGTAAGAACTCATTTAAAATTAAGTCCTTTCTAAAATTTTCTCTTATACGTTTAAAGATATATTTTTTTCATTAATGTTAATGTAAAAATTTATAATTTTGCAGCAAAAGAATCTTAGAAAACTTACCTAACCTTATTATAACAAGAACAATTTATATTAGCCTAACCCAACTAAATATATTTTAGATTTCTTTACAATAATTTAATACTAAACAAACACAGTGAAATATATTTTTTTCGTTAGGTTCAGAATGATTTTGGCGAAATTATTGCATACACAAATTTTCACTTGTCCTATATGGCAAGATGAGCGTTGCTATTTAAGCCAAGATCGCAAGTTCTGCCTATTCGGCACGACATATATATATATATATATATATATATATATATATTTATATATATATTTTATATATATATATTTATATATATATATATTTTATATATATATATTGGATGGGGTCCACCTCTGGTGTAAATTGTGGGACCCATAGCCTCGGAGAAGTGGATAAAAAGGCTTCAAGGAAGAATATTTGGATTTCTTCCTGAAGCCATTTGAATATTCCACTTCCCCTACCACCCCATCTTTTAAACTATTTTTTTTTACCAATAGGAATATTTTATTACATAATATGGCACAGAAGATTTAAGAGATACATTGTTGATATAAAGGTGGCATATACGGTACATGTTGTTACGTGTGTATCACCGATTATAAGGCGAAAATCTCATCCAGCTCCTCAGAGCTGGGGCGTGTGCCCAAAATGCAGCATGCATTACCCCTTTGAACAGCCGCACTGAGCCGCTGGAACAGAAAACTAGCTGCCCTGGGATCCCTAGTTACCCTGATGAGTCTTTTTCCCAGCTCCTTAAGGAAATTAGATGCACTCTTTCCCCATGAGCCAAGGGTCTCTGAGCCTATGGGAACAAACATATAATGATGGGCAAGTTCTCCATATTTTCTAGACTTTTGGGACTCCCTAAAGCTGGCAGCTGCCCCTCCTTCCTCCCTGGTGTATTTGAGATAGGTATCAGCCAAGGTAGATGCACATGTATAGTCCCACACCACCTGCTTCCCATCTGTCCAGGTTTGAAGGGTGATACCATCTGGACGCTTCTGGCTGCCGTCAGATCTGCATAGTTGGGGTGGCTCCCTTACTGCTGGGCATCCAGCTGTTGTGAGGCTCCTCTTGATAATGTTATTAATCTCCTCATGTCTTGCAATCTTTCCCTCGGATTTACGGCACACAAGACCATGGTACCCGAATCGGTCTGCTGCTTCACTGCCACAAATACACCTGTGTTCGGCGAGAATAGGGGCGGCAAGTCGAAGGGCAACACCGATGCGGATGGTCTGTGGGTCGAGGCGTGTGCCAAGGCTGGAGTTGGGAACAGCCAACAGAAAGTCCCCAGCCGATTCCCACCAAGGCAGGGTGGCCCGAAAAAGAAAAACTTTCACCATCATATATATATATATGTCGTGCCGAATATGTAAAACTGGTCAATTAGCAAGAACTCATTTAAATTAAGTCCTTTCTAAAATTTTCTCTTATACGTTTAAAGATATATATTTTTCATTAATGTTAATGTAAAAATTTTTAATTCTGCACCAAAAGAATCTTAGAAAACTTACCTAACCTTATTATAACAAGAACAATTTATTTTAGCCTAACCCAACTAAATATATTTTAGATTTGTTTACAATAATTTAATACGAAACAAACACATTGAAATATATTTTTTTCGTTAGGTTCAGAATGATTTTGGCGAAATTATTGCATACACAAATTTTCGTTTGTCCTATATGGCAAGATGAGCGTTGCTATTTAAACCAAGATCGCAAGTTCTGCCTATTCGGCACGGCACACACACACACACACACACACACACACACACACACACACACACACACACACACACACACACACACACACACACACACACACACACACATATATATATATATATATATATATATATATATATATATATATATATATATATATATATATATAATTATTGTACCCACGGACGGAACAAGTGGTAGTGCAGTGTTGTTATTGATCAATACCACTTGTTCCGTGGGTACAATAATATATATATATATATATATATATATATATATATATATATATATATATATATATATATATATATATATATATATATATATATATATATATATATATATATATATATATATACAGAAGTGCCTAAGGCCTAATTAAAATGATCCTAAATTGATGTATCTGGGACTGACAAGCAAAGGAAAAGGAGTATCAAAGAATCCATTGTTTAATAAAACAGAACCGACAACGGAAAGCAACACGTGACTGTATGATGAAGGCGGCTGGGAAAACGCAGCTAAATCCCCCAAAAGCTTTATTTTTTAATTTGCTTAGAGGTATCAAATAAAAGAATCGAAAGAGGATTGGGCGGTTGATAAGAGTCAGTCAGTCTGCTCCACTCAGGCAGTAGATTCTAGCAAGGGTAAGCCAGCAGTCGCTTCTATCCTACCTTTGTGTGCTGAGAGACGCAGTGATCTTCAGAACCTCGTGAAAGCGGTTGTTGTTACCTCTGCTGCCCCGCCAGAGGTAAAATAGCACCGGAGGCCTGGTCATCATTTTGACTAAGACCCGCATAACTCTAAGGCTGAAGAAATACTTCCTAAAATTCCTATGATTCATCTGAGATTTTAACTTCCAGTTGTGTATCCTTGTATCTGTGTCCCCATCTCTGAAACATTCCGGCCCTGTCCACTTTGTCAATTCCTCTCAGTATTTTATACTTCGTTATCATGTCCTCCCTATTCCCCCTGTCCTCCAGTGTAATCACGCTGAGTTCCCTTAACCTCTCTACATAGGGCAAATTCCTTAGTTCCCGGACTAGTCTTGCTGCAAACTTTTGCCCTTTTTATCATGAAAGGAAAACAGCATCGCCCCTCAGAATCGACTACAGTCGATCTCACTGTCGAATAAATCATCAAAAGAACAACTGATTCTCATGAAGTAGACCTGGGTACCATTGTAAATATATTATTTATGTCAGTCTCTAACGGGAAAGAGCTAGATTAGATACCTCAAATAAATATTTTATAATGAAAAACAAATTACTAGGACGAGGAACGAAGTTAATAGGTAAATCGAAAATAGCTACTAGGTTATACTAGTTCCTGGCGAAATTTAATTCGTGCTCACTTGCAGTTTATTATAAGATGTAACAAACTGGCCTGGCAAGAGTTTCTGGGTTTAATATAGTTTCGTCTTAATCGGACATACGTATTTGAAGCAGTAGACAGTGCTCAGTACAACGATAAAGAAAAAATCATACCTAATTGCTTTTCCCTGTGAGTTTAACACTTCCCCATGAAGAATAATAACAACAACAGCAATAATAATAATAATAATAATAATAATAATAATAATAATAATAATAATAATAATAATAATAATAATAATAATGTGCTCAGAGCTCTGCTCTGTCCTGTGAATTTTCTATAGCAAAATGTGCAAGTTATATTAATATAGGAGCTAATATCATCATTAATAATTCTGATGAAAACAGAGAGACAGGAAGGATAATAAATACAGACTTAAGATGGCTACCGCACTTATGATATTGTATGTACAGAAGATTGTCAGATGCATATATAGGTCGCATTCTGTTATTAGTTTCACTAAATTATTCACAGCATCTTTTTTTTTTTTAGACATCAGTGAATAAAAATGTTTCATCTTCCTGTAATAAACTCAAGACCGAGAATAAGTAGCCTTCCCTTCCATCTTTTTCCTCTTTGAAAACATCACATTGCCCTTGGATGCTGCCATCTTCTCTGACGTTAAACCGGTGTTTGGTCACGACCTTGTACTAAAGCGTTCAAGTCGCTGACCTCAGCATAGATATTTACAAGGTAAGCCACTTACAGCATCCACCTCGATTTTGCGAATCTTGAGGTCAAGAGATGATTCTTCTCCAGCAAGAACATTTCAACCTCGTTGCTCAATAAAATATTTGAGTTCATTAAATCCAGGTGATCCGAGACGCAACAAATTAAATTTAAAATTTCATAATTGACAGCTCTTGCTTGGATAAATTCCACTACTTGAATTAACTCATAATTTCTAGTTCACAGCCTTCAGCTCACCTGACAACCTCCGAGAAGAAAGGTTCTGCGGATGGCAGAGACAATGAACAATTAACACTTGAATGTTGATTTCCTTCACCTGCGCACTAGAACCTTGACGTCCCCCTAACAACGGTGGTTCACCCTAACCAAAACACTGAAGAGCGTATTCCGCTTCAGTCCTTCTTTGAGGTAGGACTCCACAAATTTTATGATTTCTCCGGTTGAAGTGGTAAGCAACGCCTGGAAAAAGGAACTATTCTTCTATAACTCAGGAGTGTTAGCAACACAAGCGCATCACGAGTTAGACACCTTCAATAAAAACGGTCGACTGATCCAACTGAAGACTAAATTGCCCACTTGTCATTATGGCTGCAGTCACCTGGTGTTTGATGTCACATGACATGTCACAGATGAGCGCACAAATCGTATAATTTAACTAAGGATTCTTCTAGTTGTTGACTGTTGCTAGATTCACTGATTATTTTCCTAGCCTGTGTAGCTTCTCCTCTTACGATCCTTTAAGTTACAAATGTAATTATAGTATCATTTATAATTACTATATAAAGAGGAGATGCCGATCCTGGGATCCGTACATTTTCGTAAGACTTCGATCTGTTTGTTTCAGCCATTACAAATATTATCAGGAGAGAGTTAAATAATGAATTTTAATGCCATATGTCACAGGAATGCATTTAAAGACGTGAGCACATATATAACCCGCAGTAATGAATGTTGATAGTAGATAAGCACATTTACAGAGTAACTTGTAATGTAAACAGACTGGCAGATGTAGTGGTCAGGAATAGGCTTGGTTACAACTATTGCTGACAGTATGGCATAATTAAGTTAAGGGTTATTATCATTTTACTAAATGCGTAGTATGTGGTGGACTGTAATTTAAGTGAGGTATTTATACACTGGTAATACATAAAATTAAATGAAAGAACAAGGTAAATTACTGAAGACAAAACGTATATAAAAATTCTAGGAACATCCAAATGTACTTCCACAAGCTCGTTTTGGTCTTGGATATCCATATTCTGTAACATTGCCGTCCACAGAATATGGAATGCACAACAAAGTACCCACTACAGAATCTGCTACCTTTCAAGGGGAACAAATAGTGTAAACAGTATTTGTAAGGTAGCTGCTACCGTTTACGGGGAGCAAATGGTATGAACAATAAAAGAGCTGCTACCGTTCGCGGAGAGCACATAATGTGAACAATAAAATAGCCGCTACTGTCCAGGGGTAATATATGGTGCACACACAATAGACAAGCTGCTTCGACAAAAGAAAAAAAAAAATCTTTTGAGCATTTTAACGCTGATACGGCAGGTGAAGAGCAGCTGCGTCTACAGAACGTAGAGTGAGTTTGTACCGTTTGTGTGTGTGAGACTTGCGTGTATATTGTGCGAGAATGAATGCAACAGCAGAGCGAAATGTTGAAACATATCATTGTTGTACTGGTTTGTGTGTGGGGGGGTGAGGGGGACAAGCTTTTTTGGACGTTAAGCAACAGTATCGCGAGAATTTTAAGTTACCATGATAGCTCACCTTTCACACCCACCAGTGACCAGCAGGATGACAACTATAGTGAATAAGCCTATGAAATTTAAGGCTTTTTACCTCACTTGGCTAACCATCTCGGCTATGTGGTTGACATTTGTTAACCGTCTATTCCATGTGGTGAAAGATGGAGATTTGTATGGAAATAAGAGCACTAAACACTGACATCCTACCGAATCCAATACCCTTTTTTTTTTTTTTTTGCTGGGGCCCATCGTGCTGGCTATTTCTCAAGTTCACACACTGATGACTTGGCCCAAAACAGAAGTCTGGTATACAGTGTGTTTGATACAGCAGCCCTGGCTTCGCCATCTATCCGTTCACTACCCAGGACTCAATGCCTTCTATCGTCTCCATCCCCTGCAGTAGTACAGCTGAAAATTTCCCATCCCCATGGACGAAATGCTTTGGAAAGAGAGGATGTGAGACGCTTGCGAAAGTGTAGGCCTGGGAGGGAGTGGTTTTGAAGGAATGAAGGTTTGAAAATAGGGAAGGGAATGAAGGGAGTGAGGGAGATGATGGATGAGGCTTGTTGGAGGGACGTGAGACATACAAACAACTAGTACTCCTCCTTATCTTTGGAGATTAGTATTCCCCTCTGCTAACCACGAGTTACGTTCCCCTTGGAATATAGGAGGGCGTTGGTACCTGTAGCATCCCAGGTGTCCGTGCTGGGGTTCTTTGCACCATAGGTGTTTATGCTGGTGTTGTTAGCACCAAAGGCGTGTATGATAGCGTTGTTTGTAAAACATGTAATATTCATGCAGGTGTTGTCATCGTCACAGGTGTTTATACTGGTATCTTTATTATAGCAGGTGCTTGCCTTGGCCTTGTTGGGTTACAGGTGTTGACAGTGGCGCTGTCAAGGGTCACAAGCATTTCTGCTAGTGCTGTTAGCGTCGCAGGTGTCCCTGTGAGCTCCGCTAACGCCACAGGTGTTTGCGGTGGCTCTGTCATCAACGCTCGTCACGGATGTCTACACTGGATTGGTTAGTAAATCCTCCCGCTTCTACCATTTGCCAAAGACTAAAGAAGCAAGGAGAAGGAAGAACGGAAGAAAATTAAAAAAAAAAAGAATAGGCTACACCAAGAAGAAAAAGAACTCCAGTAGTCCTCAGTCCTAACCACCTGACTCTCGATGTTCTCTGGATCATTAAGTTTAATTTAGCCTGTCGACAACACGAAGGTCATTACTTGTCACCTATCCACCATCAGTCAAGGATCCTTTAATCCTTAAAAGAGGGATTAAAGTGAAGTCTCGGTGTATATACACTGATAGATACACATCTCTAGGTGTATATCCCCCGGTAAATATTATACGGTTAAAAATTATTATTATTATTATTATTATTATTATTATTATTATTATTATTATTATTATTATTATTATTATCATCATCATAATCATCATCTTCATAATTATTATAATTAATATTTTTTATGGGAAGCTCTATAAATGTAAGTGTCATTCAATGTTACTGGTAGAAAGTAGAGACATCCAAGCTTCACCACCATTAGTTAACCTATACTTTAGTACACCCTACAAGTCTAGTCATGTTCCAATGCAAAAGCTTTGTACGTGCTACCATGACCTGCCTTAGAAGAGTCATGTGCAGAATAATCTGCCTACGTGTGTATATTTATTGTTGTTGGAGACTTACAGGGCGTGAATGGAATATCAATTTCAAGCGTATTTTTCTCTATGCAAATGTGTGCGTTCGCGTAGTTACCGTTATCTCGCGACGATACGACAGTATCATCGCGAGATAACGGTATCGTAGAGGGAATCGCGGCGACTTGGGAAGTATGACCTGTGAGATGCAACCAGTGATGGGAAGCCAGCGCTTAAAGCGTCAGCTGTCAGGCACTGTCTCTATAACAGGGTCCACGTAGGGTCTCCGAGACGCAGTCATGGATGACCATGATATAGACTCTATATCATGGTTATTCATCCACGCCACCACCATTAGTACCACCACTATCACCACCGTCACCATCACCACCAACAGCAACACCACTATCACCACCGTCACCATCACTACCAACAGCAACACCACTACTATCACCACCGTCAACATCACCACCACCATCAGTACCACCACTGTCACCACCGTCACCATAACCACCACCATCAGTACCACCACCATCAACACCACCACTATCACCACCGTCACCATCACCATCAGTACCTCCGCTATCACAACTGTCGCTATCACCACCACCATCATCACTACCACTATCACCACCGTCACCATCACTACCACCATCAACACCACCACTATCACCACCGTCACCATCACCACCACCATCAACATCACCACTGTCACCACCTACCTACCTGGAGTCTACCTGGAGGGCATTCCGGGGATCAACGCCCCCGCGTCCCGGTTCGTGACCAGGCCTCCCGGTGGATCAGGGTCTGATCAACGAGGCTGTTACTGCTGGCAGCACGCAATCCAACGTACGAACCACAGCCCGGCTGATCCGGCACCGTCTTTAGGTATCTGTCCAGCTCCCTCTTGAGACAACAAGGGGTCTTCCGGTAATGCCCCTTATTGCTGGTGGGAGGCTGTTGAACAGTCTTGGACCCCGGACACTCATTGCATTTTCTCTTAGTGTACCAGTGACGCCCCTACTTTTCACTGGGGGTACGTTGCATCGCCTTCCAAGTCTTTTGCTTTCGTATGGAGTGATTGCTGTGTGCATATTAGGGACCAGTCCCTCCAGAATCTTCCAGGTGTAGATTATGATATATCTCTCTCGCCTGCGCTCTAGTGAGTACAAGTCAAGTGCTTCCAGGCGCTCCCAGTAGTTAAGGTGTTTGATGGAACTTATACGTGCAGTAAAGGTTCTCTGCACATTCTCCAGCTCTGCAATTTCACCTGCCCTGAATGGGGATGTTAATGTACAGCAGTATTTCAGCCTAGAGAGAATAAGTGATTTAAAAAGGATCATCATTGGCTTAGCATCTCTTGTCTTGAATGTTCTCATTATCCATCCTATCAGTTTTCTCGCAGATGTGATAGTGGCATTGTTGTGGTCCTTGAAGGTGAGGTCTTCGGACATTACCACACCCAAATCCTTCACGTTACTTTTCCACTCTATTGTGTGATTGGAGTTTGTAGTATACTCAGTCCTAATTATTATTTCCTCCAGTTTTCCATAACGGAGTAGTTGGAATTTGTCTTCATTGAACATCATAGTGTTCTCTGTTGCCTATTGGAAAACATGGTTTATATCTTCTTGGAGCTTTGCCGTGTCCTCAGTGGATGACACTGTCATACAGATCCTAGTATCGTCTCAAAAGATGATACAGTGCTGTGGTTTACATCTCTGCCTATGTCTGATATGAGAATAAGGAACAGGATAGGTACAAGTACTCTGCCTTGTGGGACAGAGCTCTTCACTATGGCAGCATCTGATTTAACTATGTTTACCACTACTCTTTGTGTGCGATTGGTTAGAAAGTTGAAGATCCATCTGCCTACCTTGCCGGTTATCCCTTTAGCAGGCATTTTGTGTGCTATTACACCATGGTCGCACTTGTCAAAGGCTTTTGCAAAGTCTGTGTATACTACATTTGCATTCTGTTTGTTTTACAGTGCATCTAGGACCATATCATAGTGGTTTAGCAGTTGCGAAAGGCAGGAGTGCCCTGCTCTGAAACCATGTTGCCCTGGGTTGTGCAATTTTTGGAGTGCAGGTGGTTTGCTATCCTGCTTCTTAGAACTCTTTCAAAGATTTTTATGATGTGGGATGTTAAAGCTATTGGTCTATAGTTCTTAGCTACTGCTTTGCTGCCACTTTTATGAAGTGAGGCTATATCTGTTGTTTTTAGTGACTGTGGAATCTCGCCTGTGTCTAAGCATACTTAGGGCCCGTGAGAGAGGTTATTTGCAGTTTTTAATGAACACCGAGTTCCACGAGTCTGGGCCTGGGGCTGAGTGCATGGGCATGTCGTCGATGGCATTCTCAAAGTCTAGTGGAGTTAGGGTTATGTCATAAATCTGGCCTACATTGGCAGGGTTTTGAGGCTCATTCATGAAAAAATTGTTTGGACTGTCTATCTTTAAACTGGTTAGTGGCTCGCTGAACACTGAGTCATACTGCGATTTCAGTATCTCGCTCATTTCTTTGTTGTCGTCTGTGTAGGATCTGTCTTGTCTGAGCAGGGGCCCTATACAAGAAGTGGTTTTTGACTTGTTTTTGGCATATGAAAAGAAATATTTCGAATTTCTTTCAATTTCATTAATAGCTTTTAGCTCCTCTTGTCTCTCCTGGATCCTGTATGAGTCCTTTAACTTCAGCTCAATATTTTCCACTTCCCTGGTTAGCCCTTCCTTCCGTGTATCAGATAATCTGGTATTCTTGAGGAGCTCAATGATTCTTCATCTTCTCCTGAAGAGGGAGCGTCTCTCTCTCTCCAGTTTACTTCTTCTTTTCTTTTGTCTTATAGGAATATACCTTGAACATACTTCAGCTACCAGGAGGGTGATCTTTTCGAGGCATTTATTAGGGTCCATGTAATTTAAGATATCCTCCCAGCATGTTTCATTTAGGGCATAATTTACCTGATCCCAGATGATGTTCTTGCTGCTGAAGTTGAATTTGGTAAAGGTACCCTCATAACTGTAAGCATCTTACCAATCAGGACTCCTGTGCATACAAGTCTGGACTTCGATTAGATTGTGATCAGAATTTGTTGTTTTTGATATTGTTATATTCCTTACCAGGTCCTCATTATTTGTGAAAATAAGGTCCAGTGTGTTCTCCAGTCATGTTGACTCCACTACCTGCTGACTTAGGGTGTGTTTGTTGCAGAAATTCAGCAGCTTCTGTGTGTGCGACTTTTCGTCTGAGCTGCCTCCAGGGATTATTTCTGCTACAACATTATTTGCTATATTCTTCCATTTTGTGTGTCTTAGATTGAAGTCACCAAGCAGCAAGATGTTTGGGGATGGGGCTGGAAAGTTATCCAGACAGGAGTCAATTTTTGATAGTTGTTCTTTGAAGTGTTGGGAAGTTGCATCCCTTGACTTATATACAAGTACAATGACTAAGTTTTAGTTCTCGATTTTTATAGTCAGAGCTTCAACTACTTCATTTGTGGTGTTCAGTATCTCTGTGCAAATGAGAGACTCTTTGACATACAGGCCAACCTCCCCCTTGTTGCCTGTTCTTTCTGTCGCACCTGAAAAGGTTGTATCCAGGTATTCATTTTTCACTGTCAAAGTAATCTTTTGCATGGGTCTCTGTGAAGGCTGCAAACATTGCATTTGACTCCCCTAGAAGTCCACTAATGAGAGGTATTTTGTTGTTGGTGGATGGCTTAAGGCCCTGTATATTACCAAATATAAATGAGGTTGTGTTGCATGTGTGTTGGGGGGATTTTGTTGTTGGCATCAGTAGCTGTGAGTCTGGAGGCGCCACTGGTTGTGCCTCCAGTCTAACAAGGCTACAAGGTGGTGGACTATGTTGGTTATCTCTTTCCATTTTCTTTCTTTGTTTCCTACCACTAAAAAATCACTTCCGGTATTGTCATAGATACCATAGCTACTATGATGTGCTGTACAGGGTGTGTGCCTCCTGGTCCCTATTAAATGGTATGCAGTGCAATTGGTATTGTAACATTGTTTTTCAAGGACTGAAAACTGACACATCTCAGGGTGGAAGTATTTGCAAGAGGTAGAACGACACACTCTCTTAGACAGGAGGTCACGGCGTTTTTTGGGATGCTCAAAGTTGCATGCCCCATTCGTTATCCCTGATATTCCGTGTTTACAGATGCCCCAAACATAGAATTTGCACCACTTTGTTTTTGGCTGGGTACAATTCATGCTAGATGCATTCCTAATCTGTGCTGGCCCTAGACCTGCACTACAGTCCTCCATAGCCAAACCAGAGACACCACCATCTGTTGTCATGGCACCAACATTTTTCCTGGAAGAGGACCGCCCTACTACATCTATACTAGAGGCTATGACTGTGATGGCTGCAGAAGAGTCTACCCCAGAAGAGGACTCCTCTACTACATCTGCACTAGGGGCTATGACGTTGGTGGCTGTGGAGTCTTTAACTGAATCCTGATTTTCGCAATGGCTGGGGGCTGGGTCTGGGTCAGCCCTAGGGCTGGGGACTGAGCTAGCTGTTGTTTTTGTTTCCTGTATTTTTTCCAGTGGGTATCTGCTTATTTTGGGGTCAGTTGTTGTAGAGTGGGCATTCTGTGTGTTAGACTTTACTCCTCTCCTATCTTCCCATGCTCTATATATTCCAGGTAGACTATTCAATAGTGCCTTATTCTTTCGTGTTTATTGTTTATTAACCTCCTGAGTGCTTCCTGATATCTGCCCATAGTTCCACATCCCTATTGCAGATCCAGAAACACCTATCTAAATAGATGTTATTTTTGGTTGCAGTGTTTATTCTTGCACAGGTAACATGATGTTTTGAAAAGCAAAGGTTGCATGTGATTCTAGATTTTTTCCCAAGAGCCTTTTCACATGTCCCACAGGTATACTGTACTGCCATCCTGCTTGTATCCTATTTGCAACTGGGTACCACAAGAACCTGATCTTCACTTTACCTTTCAGCTCTGCACTCAGGTGTGGGTGTTATAGGTCAATGCTTGGGTATGTGGGATGTAATTAGTATGGAGACTTATTACACATTAAAAAAACTTTTATGATGTATGACATCATATGTCAAACATCGCACAGCATCTTATTTCTGTCACGATCACTGCTGTTTATCTTGTCCTGGGCAGTTATATGTAGTGGTGGTGGCTGGGTTTCGGTGATGAAATATAGTTCGGTGGTCAGGGGTATGGCTGCCATGACGGGGTGGGGACCATCCCCGCTGGTTGGGGTGTCGGAGGGGGAGGATGGCGAGAGGATTGGTGGTGGTTTATCCTTTTCCACTATCTAATCACTGCATGTTTACTTTTCCCTGCACATCTATCCACTATCTCTTATTTTATTACTTCTACTATGGCTTAATACTCATCCAGTTTGTATCCCCACGTCTCCACTTTACTTACTAAAATTAATAATTACCATTTTTACTATCAATACAATTTACTCTTAACATTTTTGACATAATTTAATAACCATTACTTGTCTAATTACCTTAACCTGTTTTAATACCACGTTTACTATCTTAGAGTACTCTTAATTACCTTCTACTGCCATATAACCTCAAGTATAACTACCAGTGCAATATTGAATGAAATAAACATTACTTTTTCACTTATTTTGTAATCATTATTACTTACTAAAATTTTATTAAACACCATATTTACTACCAGTCAATTTTACTTTTGTACATTAAACATTATTTTATACTTCCCATAACATTTTGTTGCCAAATTTCCAAGTTTGTATATTCAACTCCAACCTTCATATTATCCTTTGTACCTGTGTACCTGTGTACCTGTGTACTTGTGTACCTGTGTACCTGTGTACCTGTGTACCTGTGTACTTGTGTACCTGTCTACCATCGTACTATCATATTATAACCAAGACATTACCATTGTTATACTCTTGATCTTGTCAACAACCTATACCAGACCCTAGTGCAATTGCAAGTACTATATCAATTTGTATTTTTATATTATAAGTTTATATTATAAGTCCTACTCTAAGATTGTTTTCATATCTTAGTGACTATATTGTGTGTGTAATTAGTGTATATTTCAATTATATTATTGTTCAAGGCCCTTAACTATCTTTTGCTAACTAGTACCAACTACCTCATATATTTTTTTTCTACTTTTTTTTTCTTATTCTTTTGCTACCTTAACTTGTATATTTTATCTTGTCAATTTAAATCTAGTTATACTCTAATTCTTGTAAACAACTTACATAACACCTTAGTGCAATTACAATTGAGAGTCTTGTTACTTTTTTATATTATTAGATTAAACTCAGTTGTACTATAGCTCATTCTAGCTCAATACATAGTTAATACCAAATTCACTACGTTAGACCATATTGCAATTACTAGTGAGAGTCTGGTGCTATTTTTAATTTGCATTTTTATATTATTAGATTAAACCTAGTTGTACTATAGCTCATTCTAGCTCAATACATAGACTATACCAAAGTCATTATATTAGACCTTAGTGCAATTACAAGTGAGAGTCTTGTGCTATTTTTAATTTGTATTTTTATATTATTAGTTTATACCTAGTTGTACTTTAGCTCATTCCAGCACAACACATAGACAACACCAACTCCATTATGTGTAGTAGTGACTATACTCTACATGACCAAAATACTCTAGCTATATACTTGTCCAAACTTCCCACCACTACAGATATCAGTACTAAAACTCAACACACAACTCAGGATATAAATAACCATAATTTAAACCTAGAAGATGATTGATCACATTGACCCTGATCTAAACCTCCATAATCTGACACCCAATCAAAACCTATTGGAAAGTAACTGCCTTTATTACACAGCATCACAAGCCAGCACTATCCTAAACAATGCTAAAAGTCTATCAGTACTTAACTACAACATCAGGTCCTTAAGCAAACACTATGATGACCTCCTGGCACTCCTTGAATCACTAAAGACACCCTTCTCCTGCATTATTCTTACTGAGACCTGGCTTAAGCAGGACACAATAGATATCTACCCTCTAACAGGATTCACAGCAATCCACAACTGCAGACCATACCAAGTTGAGGGTGGTATTGCAATCTATTATTCTAACCAATTATCTTGTATTAGCACCACTTGCTTTAGTGATGAATATGGAGAATGCATTTTTGCTAATTTTACTGTAAAAAACCTTAAGACGCCTATAACAATCGGTGCCATTTACCGGATACCCCACACTAACATCCCAAACTTCAGTGAGAAATTAACGGCACTAATAACAAACAGACAAATGAATAAGCACCTCTTTCTCTTAGCTGGAGACTTCAACATCAACCTTGGCCTACTAGATGATCAGCCTGTAACTGATTTCATCAACAATATGAACAACACACTTCTCATACCAACAATAACTAAACCAACCAGGCTCACTGAAACAAGTGCAGCCATAATAGACCACATATGGACCAATATACTAGCCCCCCTTAAATCAGGGATAATCACAGATAGCACTACAGACCACTACCCTAAAATCCTCTTGACAGACATTAGTAAACCAAAACTTGAATACAACAAAGTCTCATTTAGACTCCATGACGAGGCCTCAATAAGGAAGTTCACAGCTGACCTAGAGACTGTTGACTGGCCTACAGAATTCTCCAAGGCCAATGGTATTGATGATTGGACAGACATTTTTCTTAACAAATTACTTAGACTATACAACAAAGATTGTCCTATAAAAACGAAACAGATCACAAACAAACGGCTTGGTTGCCCATGGCTAACCAGCACCATTTTGAAATCCATTGACAAGAAACACCAATATGAAAAGCAATATAGACAGGGCTTAATACACAAAGATATTCTTAAACACTATTCATCAGTCCTCACCAAAGTAATAAAGAAAGCCAAACAACTATACTACTCCAGTAGATTCACTGACACAAGAGGAGATATAAATAAGACCTGGAAAACACTCTCTCAGATTCTAGGGACCCATAAACTAAAAAAAACAAGAATATTGTCCTAACTAAACCTAATGAAACACCACTGCAACCCACTGACACAGCTAACAAGATAAACGACTTCTTCTCAACCATAGGTTCTAATCTCGCCAATAAAATCCCATGTACCAATGCCCATGCAGGGGACTACCTAGATGGGAATTTCCCAAATTCCTTCTATCTTGCTCCAACTGAGCCCACAGAAGTCACCGAGATTATAAAGTCACTTAAAAATAACTCTGGGATTCTGTCTCATGTCCCACCATTATTGTACAAGAGAGCAGCCCATGTCCTCTCGTATACTATCTCATTACTTTTTAACAAGTCACTAGAAACTAGCACCTTCCCGAAACTACTCAAGACGGCAAGGGTTACACCAATACATAAAGGTGGTGACCCTACAGATTTAAACAATTATAGGCCAATATCAAACTTACCATTGCTATCCAAAATCTTTGAGAAACTCGTGCACAGGAGACTATATTCATTTATAACGGCACAAAACATACTCAACCCCTGCCAATTTGGATTCAGGAAAAACAAAAGCACTAACGATGCAATCATAAAAATGCTAGATCTGCTTTACACAGCATTGGAAAATAAGGAATATCAACTAGGAATTTTTATTGACCTAAGAAAAGCTTTTGACACAGTAGACCACGGCATCCTACTCCACAAACTTGACCATTATGGTATAAGAGGCCATGCGCTTGCATATTTCAAATCTTACCTTACTAATAGGTATCAGTATGTCACCATTAAAGACACAGCATCAACAACACAGCCACTTGATACTGGAGTTCCGCAGGGAAGTGTCCTTGGTCCCCTGCTCTTCTTCATATACATCAGTGATCTTCCAAACATACCTCAACACCTGAACCCCATTCTCTTTGCTGACGACACGACTTATGTCATCTCTCACCCTAATCTTGCCACCCTCAACACCATTGTTAATGAGGAGCTGATCAAAATATCGACTTGGATGACAGCCAATAAACTTACGCTTAACGCTGACAAAACCTACTACATTATGTTTGGTAACAGAGCAGGAGATGCGCAAATTAACATTAAGATCGACAATACTCTAATTGCCAGGCATAATGAGGGCAAATTCCTAGGCCTATACCTCGACAACAACCTGAACTTCAGCACCCATATCCAACACATAACCAAAAAAGTATCTAAAACGGTTGGGATCCTCTCCAAGATACGATACTACGTGCCGCAAACTGCCCTTCTCACACTATACCATTCACTTATATATCTATACCTCACCTATGCTATCTGTGCTTGGGGTTCAACTGCAGCAACACACCTAAAGCCAATAATAACCCAACAAAAAGCCACAGTAAGAATAATCACTAAATTCCATCCCTGGCAACACAACCCCCCCACTCTTCATAGATCTAAACTTACTCCCTGTTCAGTACATCCACACTTACTACTGTGCAATCTACATCTACAGGACCTTAAATTCCAATATTAACCTTGACCTAAAATGCTTTCTTGATAGTTGTGGCAGAACCCACAGGCACAACACCAGACACAAACATCTCTATGACATTCCCCGTGTCCGACTAAACCTTTACAAAAATTCAATGTATGTCAAAGGCCATAAAATCTGGAACACCCTACCTGAAAATTCTAAAACTGCAGACACATTCATCACCTTCAAAACTACCATCAGAAAACATCTTATCTCCCTGATACACCCTGTCAACTAATTATACGAATACCACCTGGTGGTTCACACTTACACTCACTCACCCATTTGACCATAAACAGAAATATCACTCTCAATCTCATAATAATGAATCTTAACTAGTCATAAGTTGGCCTGTGATACTCCAATACTGAAACTATGTATAGTGCCAAAACAAAAGCATTCACATTCAAATTTAGCCACTTAGCCATAATACCAACTTACGTCATAATTTTGTAATATTTTAAACTTAAGATTTAATCTAAGTCTGCCCGAAATGCCTAGCCATGCTAGGTGTTCTAGTGGTAAACTCTATAATTATTTTACTACATGTAAACCACAAAATAACCAAATTCTGTAAACTCAGCATTGTAATCCTTATAGAGAATAAACTTTGAATTTGAATTTGAATTTGAATGAGGTGGGTCCGTGGTGTGGGTGGAAGCAGGGGTGATGAGGTGATAAGATAAGATTAAGATAAGATAAGATTTCGTTCGGATTTTTAACCCCGGAGGGTTAGCCACCCAGGATAACCCAAGAAAGTCAGTGCGTCATCGAGGACTGTCTAACTTATTTCCATTGGGGTCCTTAATCTTGTCCCCCAGGATGCGACCCACACCAGTCGACTAACACCCAGGTACCTATTTGCTACTAGGTGAACAGGACAACAGGTGTAAGGAAACGTGTCGAAATGTTTCCACCCGCCGGGAATCGAACCCGGGCCCTCCGTGTGTGAAGCGGGAGCTTTAGCCACCAGGCCACCGGGCCACAGGTGGGTCTCTGGTATGGGTGCCATCAGGGGGAGAACCATCCCCTATGGTTGGGGTACGAAGGGGGGGTCGGCGGGGGGAGAGGTGGGGGGATCAGTGGGGGGTGCGCCTAAACTTGCAGTTTGTTCCCATATAATTACACCATAGTTTACACTAGCACTCGGATTTAAAAGGATTTAAAAAGATTTCTCTCATCCACAATTCAGTACACCATATCACTGCCTATTCAAATCCTTTTTCCTTGTTATAACACCTGTACAATAGTTTACATTTCTCTGTCGCCTCTGGCAATAATTTTCCTGGTGGTGGTCGACCCATATATATTCCATATATTATACACTATGTATTGGGTATTTGACAGATTGCTGTAATCCACAATTTCAGATCACCATATCACTGAACATCAATACCTCGCCATTCACCCATCAGCGGCAGCGGCAACAGGAACCTTGTCCTATATTTATACTTCTACCTGAGGTTCCCAGCAGCCCAGTGATGACCTAATCAAGACCCACATAACACTAACATGTGTGGATACCCAGAATGATATAAATCAACTGCAGAAATCACCCAAAAGTTCACAAATTACCAACTAATAGGACTCGTACTACCACCTCCTACCCCGCTGCCACTGAAGTGATACTCCACAACATTCACCCATCGCCTATTATTCACCCGAAGCCACAGCCAATGGACAAGGGTCAGAGCAATAAAAGAAGATCCAGTAACCAGCTAAGGACTCCTAACATCAAAGGTGAGAGCAGTAATAACACGAGGAAAACTTGTGGTACTGCCAGCCAGGACACAACCCTCATCACCCACCGGCACCACCACAACACACGACAGACAACAACAACAAACATGGCCGCCGTCACAGTCCAAGATAACTCCTTCCCAGTATTTGATGTCAAGAAGATCACCGACCCAGAAATAGCTAAACTCTTTACGATTCACAACCAAACGATCACCAGACTAACTCAAGAAATGCAGGAAAAGCTAGCAATGCAGATTACCTCAACAACATCACTGCTCTTGAACATAAACTAGACACTCTGGAACAACAAAGCAACACCCACACCCAGTCCCTAGACACCATCAACACTCTAAAAGACCAAGTCACCCTACTTACTACCAACATTACAGAGGACAGATCAAGAGTGGACCAACAACTTGCCAATGTCATAACCAAATTCCAAGACCATAATGACCAACAGCAGCTATCTGATGCTGTTGTAGTTAACAGCAAACATCTCCCACCCACAGTCACCACCCTACAGTTTATCAAGGACCACCTTCGCTTTAACATACGTAGTGATGACCTAAAGGATTGCAAACTGATGGGCTACCAAGCAGGTAAAAAAACAGTGCTGTTAAAATTCCAAACTAGCCTACAAAGAAACAACCTACTAAAAACATCTATTTCTATGAAATCTGATGTTTACGTCAATGAGTGCCTTACCAAAATAAGACAAAACCTTCTTTATCGGCTAAGAAAATTATGCTATGCCCAAAAAATCCATCAGTGCTTTGTGAGGGATGGAAAAATCGCAGTTAGGAAACAGCCCACTGGGAAGAGATACTTCATCTCTACAGAACATGACCTTAAAACATTCCTAAGTGAGGCTGGACTAACAGAATCAGAGTAAAGTGCAGATAATACCCACAGTCCACAGTTAGTGTTATATTGTCATAAATTTGTGCCCCCCTAAAATTCTAATACCCCAACTACTTTTGATTGTCAATGTTGTATTCAACGACCATTCTACCTCATAGTCTTAATTGTGTTTAATATCTACAGAATCTATCTCCTTTTTTACAACTTACCGCATCACTGTTCCATCTTATTTTATTATAAACTAGCCATAACTTGTCCTCAATAATTCTACCTCACTTTAAGAAATACTCAATTGCTCAATTTTATTCTAAAATCCCTATTATTGCCCAATTTTGCTTTAAACTATATTGATCAAATTTATTGTAAACTTCTTTTATTGACCATTTTTATTCTATACTTTTTTAAACTAGTATTTTCAACTACAACTTTTATATTATCCTGTCTACCATCTTACTAGCATATTATAACCAAGTCATTGCCATTTTTATTTTTATAATTTTTTTTATTATTCTTTTGCTACCTTAACTTGTGTATTTTATCCTGTCAATTTAAATCTAGTTATACTCTAATTCTTGTAAACAACTTACATAACACCTTAGTGCAATTACAATTGAGAGTCTTGTGCCTTTTTTATATTATTAGATTAAACTCAGTTGTACTATAGCTCATTCTAGCTCATTACGTAGTCATTGTCAAATTCATTATATTAGACCATAGTGCAATTACTAGTGAGAGACTGGTGCTATTTTTAATTTGTATTTTTATATTATTAGATTAAACCTAGTTGTACTATAGCTCATTCTAGCTCAAAACATAGACTCCACAAAAGTCATTATATTAGACCTTAGTGCAATTACAAGTGAGAGTCTTGTTCTATTTTTAATTTGTATTTTTATATTACTAGTTTATACCTAGTTGTACTTTAGTTCATTCCAGCACAACACATAGACAGCATCAACTTTATTATGTGTAGTAGTGACTATACTCTATATGACGAAAATACTCTAGCTATATACTTGTCAAAACTTCCCACCACTACAGATACCAGTACTAGAACTCAACACACAACTCAGGATATAAATAACCATAATTTAAACCTAGAAGATGATTGATCACGTTGACCCTGATCTAAACCTCCATAATCTGGCACCCAATCAAAACCTATTGGAGAATAACTGCCTTTATTACACAGCATCACAAGCCAGCACTATCCTAAACAAAGCTAAAAGTCTATCAGTACTTAACTACAACATCAGGTCCTTAAGCAAACACTATGATGACCTCATGGCACTCCTTGAATCACTAAAGACACCCTTCTCCTGCATTATTCTTACTGAGACCTGGCTTAAGCAGGACACAATAGATATCTGCCCTCTACCAGGATACACAGCAATTCATAACTGCTGACCAAACCAAGTTGGGGTGGTACTGCAAGCTATTACTCTAACCAATTATCTTGTATTAGCACCACTTGCTTTAGTGATGAATATGGGGAATACATTTTTGCTAATTTTACTGTAAAAAACCTTAAGACACCTATAACAATCGGTGCCATTTATCGGATACCTCACACAAACATCCCAAATTTCAGTGAGAAATTAAAATCACTAATAACAAACAGACAAATGAATAAGCACCACGTTCTCTTAGCTGGAGACTTCAACATCAACCTTGGCTTACTAGATGATCAGCCTGCAACTGATTTCATCAACAATATGAAAAACACACTTCTCATACCAACAATAACTAAACCAACCAGGCTCACTGAGACAAGTGCAACCATAATAGACCACATATGGACCAATATACTAGCCCCCCTTAAATCAGGGATAATCACAGATAACACTACAGACCACTACCCTACCTTCCTCCTGACAAACATTAGTAAACCAAAACTTGAATACAACAAAGTCTCATTTAGACTCCATGACGAGGCCTCAATAAGGAAGTTCACAGCTGACCTAGAGACTGTTGACTGGCCTACAGAATTCTCCAAGGCCAATGGTATTGATGACTGGACAGACATTTTTCTTAACAAATTACTTAGACTATACAACAAACATTGTCCTATAAAAACAAAACAGATCACAAACAAGCAGTTTGGTTGCCCATGGCTAACCAGCACCATTCTGAAATCCATTGACAAGAAACACCAATATGAAAAGCAATATAGACAGGGCTTAATACACAAAGATATTCTTAAACACTATTCATCAGTTCTCACCAAAGTAATAAAGAAAGCCAAACAACTATACTACTCCAGTAGATTCACAGACACTAGAGGAGATATAAAAAAGACCTGGAAAACACTCTCTCAGATTCTAGGGACCCATAAACTGAAAAAAAACAAGAATATTGTCCTAACTAAACCTAATGAAACACCACTACATCCCACTGACACAGCTAACAAGATAAACGACTTCTTCTCAACCATAGGATCTAATCTCGCCAATAAAATCCCACATACCAATGCCCATGCAGGGGACTACCTAGATGGGAATTTCCCAAATTCCTTCTATCTTGCACCAACTGAGCCCACAGAAGTCACCGAGATTATAAAGTCACTTAAAATAACTCTGGGAATCTGTCTCATGTCCCACCATTACTGTACAAGCGAGTGGCCCATGTCCTTTTGCATGCTATTTCATTACTTTTTAACAAGTCACTAGAAACTAGCACCTTCTCGATGGCAAGGGTTACACCAATACAACTATAGGCCAATATCAAACTTACCATTGCTATCCAAAATCTTTGAGAAACTAGTGCACAGGAGACTATATTCATTTATAACGGCACAAAACATACTCAACCCCTGCCAATTTGGATTCAGGAAAAATAAAAGCACTAATGATGCAATCATAAAAATGCTAGATCTGCTTTACACAGCATTGGAAAATAAGGAATATCAACTAGGAATTTTTATTGACCTAAGAAAAGCTTTTGACACAGTAGACCACGACATTCTACTCCACAAACTTGACCATTATGGTATAAGAGGCCATGCGCTTGCTTATTTCAAATCTTACCTTACTAATAGGTATCAGTATGTCACCAATAAAGACACAGCATCAACAACACGGCTACTTGATACTGGAGTTCTGCAGGGAAGTGTCCTTGGTCCCCTGCTCTTCCTTATATACATCAATGATCTTCCATACGTTTCCCAACACCTGAAACCCATTCTCTTTGCTGACGACACGACTTATGCCATCTCTCACCCTAATCTTGCCACCCTCAACACCATTGTTAACGAGGAGCTGATCAAAATATCGACTTGGATGACAGCCAATAAACTAATGCTTAACACTGACAAAACCTACTATATTATGTTTGGTAGCAGAGCAGATGCACAAATTAACATTAAGATCGATAACACTCTAATTACCAGACATAATGAGGGCAAATTCCTAGGCCTATACCTTGACAAGAACCTAAATTTCAGCACCCATATCCAACACATAACCAAAAAAGTATCCAAAACGGTTGGGATCCTCTCCAAGATACCATACTATGTGCCGCAAAATGCCCTTCTCACACTATACCACTCACTTATTTATCCATACCTCACCTATGCTATTTGTGCTTGGGGATCAACTGCAGCAACACACCTAAAGCCAATAATAACCCAACAAAAAGCTGCAGTAAGAATAATCATTAAATCCCATCCCTGGCAACACACCCCCCCACTCTTCATAGATCTAAACTTACTCCCTTTTCAGTACATCCACACTTACTACTGTGCAATCTACATCTACAGGATCTTAAACTCCAATATCAACCTTGACCTAAAACGCTTTTTTGATAGTTGTGACAGAACCCACAGGCATAACACCAGACACAAACATCTCTACGATATTCCCCGTGTCCGACTAAACCTTTACAAAAATTCAATGTATGTCAAAGGCCCTAAAATCTGGAAAACCCTACCTGAGAACTCTAGAACTGCAGACACATTCATCACCTTCAAAACTACCATTAGAAAACATCTTATCTCCCTGATACACCCCATCAACTAACTACACGAATACCACCTGTTGGTTCACACTTACACTCACTCACCCATTTGACTATAAACAGAAATATTAATCTCAATCTTAAAATATTGAATCCTATGATACTCCAATACTGAAACTATGTACTGTGCCAAAACAAAAGCATTCACATTGCTAAACTCACAAACTAGCACTTAGTCACTTAGCCATAATACCAACTTACCTCATAATTTGTAATATTTTAAAATAAAGAATTAAACTAAGTCTGCCCGAAATGCCTAGCCATGCTAGGCGTTCTAGTAGTACACTCTGTAATCATTATTTAACTACATGTAAACCACACAATAACCAAATTCTGTAAATTCAACATTGTAATCCTTATAGAGAATAAACTTTGAATTGAATTGAATTGAATTGAATTGAATATGTGGTATGAGAAACAATCCTTGAATATAAAACACGACCCACTGTGTGGTAACACCTGTAGGCCTAGTTCACAACCCGCTCTCCTCACTTTTATTAATAATAATACATATCTTGTATTCTCCTGTGGTTTTAGCAGTAATCCTTTTCCATTTCTTATCTTTTCTGCTCCCTGAGTTTAAGCTAATCCCTGATCCTTCTTATTTTCCCCTCACTGATCTACGTTCACTGCTAGTCACAAATCATTTCCTATATGGCACCCTCCATGACAACTGTTATTCTGTGCCTGGCACTCTACACTTAAACTATTTTTTCCTCTTCAGTGGACACTGATGCTTCCCTTCTTTGGGTTTTAAAACGTATATACGCTTTAGGTTTTCACACGCCTATTTTCCACACTCTGTCCCCTCTGGGAGTCCAGATACACGCGAAATTGGAGGAGCTCAAACACGCGTGACTTAGCGTAACTTAGTGTAACCATCACCACCACCGTCACAAATATCCTTATCACTACCCCCGTTCCACACAAAGAAACAAAAAACAACCCATAGAGGAGCTCTAGCTCCCTGTCCGACGTGTGGGAGGGGACTTTCAGCGATCCTTGAAGCTCTATTTCTTGTTCCTTGAGTCATAGCACACAAGCACCTGACTCTCTGTCTCTTGGGCCTCAAGTCATAGCCTATCCCATGTACAATAATTCAGTCACAGATGAGCTCCAGCTCTTGGTTTTCGAACCTATAGTTCAATCATCATTTTTAAGAGATTATCTCTCTCACATTTTTAATAATCAACTAATTTTAAACCTCATAAATTTTGTAAAGCAATAACAGAAGGAGGAGGAAGAAGAAGAAGAGGAGGATGAGGCAGAGGAAGAGGAAGAGGAGGAGGAGGAGTCAATATTCTATCATAAACTTTAAGGAGGATAGAATGGTGAGAAGGTGAAGGGTAGGGTCACCTCGGCTATTAATACTACAGCTATAAATAGGACAGATAAATTCTATAGAGGGCGCACCTGTTAAAGAGTATCGGGGTAGAGGGAGAGAAAAGGAGACAAGAAGAAGTAGAAGGAAGTGGAGAAAAGGGATAGGGGGGAACAGAAAGAGGGAGATAGACACAGGAGAGATAAAGAGAGGGATAGAAGGAGTATGGCTAAACGTCTTATTTGGACACGAGAGATATGAATAAGAAAGATGAAGAAGTGTAGAAAGAAGAGGAGGAGAAGAAGGAGAAGGAGGAGAAGGAGGAGAAGGAGGAGAAGGAGGAGAAGGAGGAGAAGGAGGAGAAGGAGGAGAAGGAGGAGCAGCTTGGAGGTAGAAGGGGGCAAAGAAACAGAAGGCGAGAGGGAATAAGCAGAGTAACAAGATAGAAGAGAAGAATAAATGGGAAGGATAACAGCTCTGTTCAGTCCTATAATTTTGTGTGATTATATTGTACAGTGAGGAACCTGCTCCTCTAACTTCACATCTTTCCTGGAATTTGTTAACTAATATATGTACCTATTGATTTTTATGATATTCTTTCCCATTGATGGGTTATTAAAAAATATATTTTTTCCCATTGATGTGTTATCAACAAAATATATTCTTTCCCATTGATGTGTTATTAAAAAATATATATTCTTTCCCATTGATGGGTTATTAAAAAATATATTCTTTCCCATTGATGGGTTATTAAAAAAATATATTCTTTCCCATGGATTGGTTATTAAAAATATAGACACATTTCAATCTTTTACTAAGATACATATTAATAGAGTATATAGCTAGCTATCCCACGTATATCTTCAGTTGTATAATTTCACACAAAGATGAGTGTAAGAACAAATATATTACTCATACGAGCAGGTATATATAACATGCATTATATAACATGCATTATATAACATGCATTATATAACATGCATTATATAACATGCATTATATAACATGCATTATATAACATGCATTATATAACATGCATTATATAACATGCATTATATAACATGCATTATATAACATGCATTATATAACATGCATTATATAACATGCATTATATAACATGCATTATATAACATGCATTATATAACATGCATTATATAACATGCATTATATAACATGCATTATATAACATGCATTATATAACATGCATTATATAACATGCATTATATAACATGCATTATATAACATGCATTATATAACATGCATTATATAACATGCATTATATAGTCATCATTATATATTCTGTTATTCATTTCACATCTTCATTAAAATTAACATTATCTCAACATATTTACTAGTGCAAGAACTTACATATATATGTATATATATATATATATTTTTTTTTTTTTATTATCACACTGGCCGATTCCCACCAAGGCAGGGTGGCCCGAAAAAGAAAAACTTTCACCATCATTCACTCCATCACTGTCTTGCCAGAAGGGTGCTTTACACTACAGTTTTTAAACTGCAACATTAACACCCCTCCTTCAGAGTGCAGGCACTGTACTTCCCATCTCCAGGACTCAAGTCCGGCCTGCCGGTTTCCCTGAATCCCTTCATAAATGTTACTTTGCTCACACTCCAACAGCACGTCAAGTATTAAAAACCATTTGTCTCCATTCACTCCTATCAAACACGCTCACGCATGCCTGCTGGAAGTCCAAGGCCCTCGCACACAAAACCTCCTTTACCCCCTCCCTCCAACCCTTCCTAGGCCGACCCCTACCCCGCCTTCCTTCCACTACAGACTGATACACTCTTGAAGTCATTCTGTTTCGCTCCATTCTCTCTACATGTCCGAACCACCTCAACAACCCTTCCTCAGCCCTCTGGATAACAGTTTTGGTAATCCCGCACCTCCTCCTAACTTCCAAACTACGAATTCTCTGCATTATATTCACACCACACATTGCCCTCAGACATGACATCTCCACTGCCTCGAGCCTTCTCCTCGCTGCAACATTCATCACCCACGCTTCACACCCATATAAGAGCGTTGGTAAAACTATACTCTCATACATTCCCCTCTTTGCCTCTAAGGACAAAGTTCTTTGTCTCCACAGACTCCTAAGTGCACCACTCACTCTTTTTCCCTCATCAATTCTATGATTCACCTCATCTTTCATAGACCCATCCGCTGACACGTCCACTCCCAAATATCTGAATACGTTCACCTCCTCCATACTCTCTCTCTCCAATCTGATATTCAATCTTTCATCACCTAATCTTTTTGTTATCCTCATAACCTTACTCTTTCCTGTATTCACCTTTAATTTTCTTCTTTTGCACACCCTACCAAATTCATCCACCAATCTCTGCAGCTTCTCTTCAGAATCTCCCAAAAGCACAGTGTCATCAGCAAAGAGCAGCTGTGACAACTCCCACTTTGTGTGTGATTCTTTATCTTTTAACTCCACGCCTCTTGCCAAGACCCTCGCATTTACTTCTCTTACAACCCCATCTATAAATATATTAAACAACCACGGTGACATCACACATCCTTGTCTAAGGCCTACTTTTACTGGGAAAAAAATTCCCTATTTCCTACATACTCTAACTTGAGCCTCACTATCCTCGTAAAAACTCTTCACTGCTTTCAGTAACCTACCTCCTACACCATACACTTGCAACATCTGCCACATTGCCCCCCTATCCACCCTGTCATACGCCTTTTCCAAATCCATAAATGCCACAAAGACCTCTTTAGCCTTATCTAAATACTGTTCACTTATATGTTTCACTGTAAACACCTGGTCCACACACCCCCTACCTTTCCTAAAGCCTCCTTGTTCATCTGCTATCCTATTCTCCGTCTTACTCTTAATTCTTTCAATTATAACTCTACCATACACTTTACCAGGTACACTCAACAGACTTATCCCCCTATAATTTTTGCACTCTCTTTTATCCCCTTTGCCTTTATACAAAGGAACTATGCATGCTCTCTGCCAATCACTAGGTACCTTACCCTCTTCCATACATTTATTAAATAATTGCACCAACCACTCCAAAACTATATCCCCACCTGCTTTTAACATTTCTATCTTTATCCCATCAATCCCGGCTGCCTTACCCCCTTTCATTTTACCTACTGCCTCACGAACTTCTTCCACACTCACAACTGGCTCTTCCTCACTCCTACAAGATGTTATTCCTCCTTGCCCTATACACGAAATCACAGCTTCCCTATCTTCATCAACATTTAACAATTCCTCAAAATATTCCCTCCATCTTCCCAATACCTCTAACTCTCCATTTAATAACTCTCCTCTCCTATTTTTAACTGACAAATTCATTTGTTCTCTAGGCTTTCTTAACTTGTTAATCTCACTCCAAAACTTTTTCTTATTTTCAACAAAATTTGTTGATAACATCTCACCCACTCTCTCATTTGCTCTCTTTTTACATTGCTTCACCACTCTCTTAACCTCTCTCTTTTTCTCCATATACTCTTCCCTCCTTGCATCACTTCTACTTTGTAAAAACTTCTCATATGCTAACTTTTTCTCCCTTACTACTCTCTTTACATCATCATTCCACCAATCGCTCCTCTTCCCTCCTGCACCCACTTTCCTGTAACCACAAACTTCTGCTGAACACTCTAACACTACATTTTTAAACCTACCCCATACCTCTTTGACCCCATTGCCTATGCTCTCATTAGCCCATCTATCCTCCAATAGCTGTTTATATCTTACCCTAACTGCCTCCTCTTTTAGTTTATAAACCTTCACCTCTCTCTTCCCTGATGCTTCTATTCTCCTTGTATCCCATCTACCTTTTACTCTCAGTGTAGCTACAACTAGAAAGTGATCTGATATATCTGTGGCCCCTCTATAAACATGTACATCCTGGAGTCTACTCAATAGTCTTCTATCTACCAATACATAATCCAACAAACTACTGTCATTTCGCCCTACATCATATCGTGTATACTTATTTAACCTCTTTTTCTTAAAATATGTATTACCTATAACTAAACCCCTTTCTATACAAAGTTCAATCAAAGGGCTCCCATTATCATTTACACCTGGCACCCCAAACTTACCTACCACACCCTCTCTAAAAGTTTCTCCTACTTTAGCATTCAGGTGCCCTACCACAATGACTCTCACTTGGTTCAAAGGCTCCTATACATTCACTTAACATCTCCCAAAATCTCTCTCTCTCCTCTGCATTCCTCTCTTCTCCAGGTGCATACACGCTTATTATGACCCACTTCTCGCATCCAACCTTTACTTTAATCCACATAATTCTTGAATTTACACATTCATATTCTCTTTTCTCCTTCCATAACTGATCATTTAACATTATATATATATGTATATATGTATATATATATATATATATATATATATATATATATATATATATATATATAGATTTGTCTATATATATATATATATATATATATATATATATATATATATATATATATATATATATATACATAGGTATATATATATATATATATATATATATATATATATATATATATATATATATATATATATATATACTATAAAATTAGTGCTTCTACGAAAGTTACACACACACACACACACACATATATATATATATATATATATATATATATATATATATATATATATATATATATATATATATATATATATATATATATATATATATATATATACAACAGGTCTAAACGTTATAGAATATTTATTTTGCTTGTAGAGGGATCTGAGGATTAACGGAACACAGGTCACACTATAGTCTTGACTCACCCTGTCCTATAAACACCTTTACCTCGATGTTATAACTAGAAAATGATCTTTCTAATTGGCTTGAAACTTTCAGAGCTAGTGTGTATATGTAAGTTTCCATTTTAAATGAAGAGATTCGTATATCAGTTTAAATCCTACTCACTGGTTTCAGATCCTAATTGCTGCTATTTAATTGCGTTTCAGTCGTATGTAACACTATAAAGAACAAAGAGGCACAATACCGTGACTGGAACAATACACAAATAACCTGCATATAGGAGAGAGAATACGTGTGACTTGTGAACGGTCAAAGATTGACCGGAACCTCGCAATAAGCTTATCTCTCCTCTGTGCTGGTTATTTGTGAATTCTGCTACACTCTGTACTATTATTATTTACTTGCAATAAGTAAAGGGGATACTCTTCTCGGACTGCGCAACGGAAGAAACTCATCTACTTAATTATTATTACACACACCCTCATCCAACTGCAGCCTCTGACACACTGTCTTATATTCACAGAAAACTATATGTAAAAAGAAATTAAGCAACGATAACAACGAGAGGAAGTTTCAATTGCCAACGAGCCAAAACGATTTCGACTTGATTAGAGTAGTTCCAGAATAAAATACTTTGTCTAATACACCAATTATCAAACGAATCGTTTGAAGAGTGGTGTGATGACTCAGGTACGGTTTGGTAAGGTATTACTACATTCAGCTGGTGATGGAACGGAGCTTTCAGAGAGACAGATATTGAAACTGAGACTGTGGTTTATATACAACAAACATGAAAACGCAGGATGACACGACACAGCGAATGAATGGCAGGTAAAGAATGACGTGTGTCATGGATGCTCTGGTGACCACCTGTCGTATGTTGACAGAGAAAGAGAGAGAGAGAGAGAGAGAGAGAGAGAGAGAGAGAGAGAGAGAGAGAGAGAGAGAGAGAGAGAGAGAGAGAACCTGAACCAGGGTCTCTTTACTACAAGCGAAAAGTCGCGTAGATTAATTAAATATTTATGAAATACTCTGAACCTCAAGAGATATTCAGTGTTGCACTTTGCAAGCGCTGATGGAGAAAACTCTGCCACTTATGACCGTGAGGAACGGAAGCATCGCCGGACAGTACGGTAGTCAAAGACTGCAAATGATATACCTGATGTGCAGCTCTGGAGGAAATGTTATATCAGTTGCAGTTTTCTTCTTCACTATAAGCCCTTTAGCCTTCAAGGACATGTGTCCTAGTTTGAACCAAGTGTTCCTTACACAATAACCCGCACATTGGAGAGACAAACTTATGACGACGTTTCGGGCTGATTTAAATCATATACTAGTTCCCTCACCTTCGTGTGTTAGTTTGACTTGTAAATGGTCCAAGTCGGACCATTTACAGACTAACTCTTCTATGTGTGGGTTATCTGTTTTTTGTTTCAGTTATGGTATCGTGCCTTTTTTTTCCTTTAAGAGTTCCATATGTCAATACCTCTGGATATAAAGGAACAATACGCAGAACAACCTTTAATGGGGACTAAGTTACTCTCACAGTAGAGTTTTATGAAGGCAAGATAAAGTCCAACTCTGAATGGGTAACGTAGTCCTGTTAGTGTGATTTTGTAAATGGTCCAAGTCGGACCGAACCGTCGTCGTAAGCTCCTCTCCTATGTGCAGGTTATTGGGTATTGTTTCAGACTTGGTATTGAGCCTTATTGTTCTTTAAAAGCTTATTTTTGCATAGTGTGATTGTTCGTCTGTAAGTATCGCTATTATGCCTGTACATCCATGGCAACAGCTCTTGAAGGCTGAGGTGCAGGAACAACAACAGTGTAACCCGAATAAGAAGCTGGAATCACCGGTGCACACAACTGTAGTACCACAGTGAATTAGAAATAAAGTGAACGTTAAATACAAAGGAAAAAAATTATCTCCGGAAAATCGAGTATGGAAAAGCAGGCTCTGAATATGGAAGGACCTCGTGGACAAAAAGAGCAAGGAGAGGCGTGGAAACCAGGAAGGCGAGGTAGGCGGACGAACGTAAGAGGGTTTTAATGTACATATATATTGACGCCTGCTGAAATCTGTCGCCGCAAAGAGGAAAAGTCACCATATGGAGAAGACCCGGGCCGGAAGTACCGACAAAATCTACTGGAGGAAAAGTGGTGACCTTACTGACGTATTGGGGTTTTGTAGGTCCTGAGATCATAAAGATTATGACAAATGACAAAGCTTAAGAATGCCTCGGGGCTTCTGCATGAAGGATGGGTTTCTAGCTGGGAGAAAACACCTGATCTTTGTTGTATTGTTTACATAGCCGAATGTATTCTTAGGAGTGTCTGCGTGTCAACTCCACAGTTAGATGGAAGAAGTTCTGAGTAAACTTACAGTCCGATCAGCAAATCACACGATTATAAAGGTATAACCAGGAAGGTGAAATAACAGAATGATGTGTAAATATGATAGAGTGAATCCTAAAGACAAAACATGAAACTCCATGATATGGCATAATCGGAAGAGCAGTTAGTGATCCCTCTCTAAAGTCATCAATGTTTGAAGGACCAAAACTAAGCGGAAAGCCGCTGGAATAATTTTCTATCATGCTTGTGGTGGGACTGCATCAAATTAAGGATAGTTATGGTTAAAGTTGTTATTAATTCAAACTCAAAGCTTTCTCAACTATAAAGAAAAAAAATGAGGAAACAGGCATCTTATTCCAAATAAGTGAGATTCAAATAAGTTAATGTTACAAGGTGGTGAAAGTTTCTTACAGCTCCATACAGAAAAACTTTATACGAGCATATAGTCAGAAAAACATATTACAAATATTAATGCCCGGTAAAGGAATAATGGTGGTACAGTTGCTTCCATTTGCCAAAAGAATTATTTCGACTTAGGAAACCCATTCAGCACTCTTATTAATAAAAATGTACGTGCATTCATACACTAATACTCAAAAATAAAATTAATCTCTCCCCTCCCAGAAATTACAATAAGGTGTAACCAAGAGAAAATATTTATTATCTGACATGAGTTTAAAAAAATAAGCAATTAAAAAAATAATACATAATTAAGATTTTAAGAGTTCCCTTAGATTTGCATATAAGAGGAGACATGCTATGAACACTGAGAAATGTACATTCCTTAGTGCACATATGCTGAGAGTTGAATTTAACCCCTATTTAAGGAATTAAAATGTTCAAGACTGGAGGTGTACAGTTTTCACACGCACCTTCAATGGCTCAGAACCTTTAAACCCAAGTAACTAGACAACAGAAGGATAAGAACAATTCCATACTATAAAGTATACCTCGAAGATTATTTACTCTATCGTAGAGGCGCATGTGAGGGTATAAAAAAAAAAGTATAAGATAAAACGCATTGATGTATGTGCAAGTACAATGTAGGTTGTGCAATGACGCTGGTATCGTTGTGTTGACATTTATGTGTGAGAGCAAGCAAGGTGGCGGCGACAATCTTGTGACAGGCGCCACTCCAGCTGATCACTATGATATATCAGCTCATTGGGAAAGATATATAAACACGAACCCACGGCCTCAAGTACTGCATCCCGATTTCATTTTAAACATACACACACACACTATATTATAATATATACGTGGAAGGTACAGTTTTTATAATATATACGTGGAAGGTACAGTTTTTATAATATATACGTGGAAGGTACAGTTTTTATAATATATACGTGGAAGGTACAGTTTTTATAATATATACGTGGAAGGTACAGTTTTTATAATATATACGTGGAAGGTACAGTTTTTATAATATATACGTGGAAGGTACAGTTTTTATAATATATACGTGGAAGGTACAGTTTTTATAATATATACGTGGAAGGTACAGTTTTTATAATATATACGTGGAAGGTACAGTTTTTATAATATATAGGTGGAAGGTACAGTTTTTATAATATATACGTGGAAGGTACAGTTTTTATAATATATACGTGGAAGGTACAGTTTTTATAATATATACGTGGAAGGTACAGTTTTTATAATATATACGTGGAAGGTACAGTTTTTATAATATATACGTGGAAGGTACAGTTTTTATAATATATACGTGGAAGGTACAGTTTTTCCTGGTGCACAATCAGTATAACAGTCAAGAACTTATGGAACAACGTATTCACCAGATGTTTACCTTCTAGTACCCACCGCCAATATTATTTACAGATCCACATATTATTTACAGATATGTATAATATTCACAAGGGGTTTGAATAATATAACATGGTTGGATAATAAGAGGGAGAGAGAGAGAGAGAGATAGTGAGAGCATGAGTGTATAAATGAATAATATCACGAACTATAGCTTATACGTATATCCATACAAAAGACGGAACTCTCGTATGTGTTAATCAGTTAATAAATTACATTATATATATATATATATATATATATATATATATATATATATATATATATATATATATATATATATATATATATATATATATATATATATATATATATATATATATATATATATATATATATATGTCGTGCCGAATATATAAAACTGGTCAATTAGCAAGAACTCATTTAAAATTAAGTCCTTTCTAAAATTTTATCTTATACGTTTAAAGATATATTTTTTTCATTAATATTGATATAAAAATTTATAGTTTTGCACCAAAAGAAACTTAGAAAACTTACCTAACCTTATTATAACAAGCGCAATTTATTTTAGCCTAACCCAACTAAATATATTTTAAATTTGTTTACAATAATTTAATACTAAACAAACACAATGAAATATATTTTTTTTCGTTTGGCTCAGAATGATTTTGGCGAAATTATTGCATACACAAATTTTCACTTGTCCTATATGGCAAGATGAGCGTTGCTATTTAAGCCAAGATCGCAAGTTCTGCCTATTCGGCACGACATATATGTATATATATATATATATATATATATATATATATATATATATATATATATATATATATATATATATATATATATATATATATATACATATATATATATATATATATATATATATATATATATATATATATATATATATATATATATATATATATATATATATATATATATATATATATATATATATATCTTCTTTCAACAAACTAGCCGTATCCCACTGAGGTGGGGTGGCCCGAAAGTTTCTCCTTTTAAATTTAGTAATATATACAGGAGAAGGGGTTACTAGCCCCTTGCTCCCGGCATTTTAGTCGCCTCTTACGACACGCATGGATTACGGAGGAAGAATTCTGTTCCACTTCCCCATGGAGATAAGAGGAAATAAACAAGAACAAGAACTAGAAAGAAAATAGCAGAAAATCCAGTGGGGTGTGTGTATATATATGCTTGTACATGTACGGGTAGTGTGACCTAAGTAGAAGTAGAAGTAGCAAGACGTACCTGAAATCTTGCATGTTTATGAGACGGAAAAACGGACACTAGCAATCCTACCATCATGTAACACAATTACAGGCTTTCGTTTTACACTCACTTGGCAGAACGGTAGTACCTCCCTGGGTGGTTGCTGTCTACCAGCCTGCTACCTATAATATATATATATATATATATATATATATATATATATATATATATATATATATATATTGATTGGCACACTGAGCTAGAAATCTATACAGATATTGACGAATGTATTAATAATTTTCTAAAAAAGACCCAATACCTCTATAACAAGCACTGCCCTAAAAAAACTAAACAGATGACAGCTAAGAGACTGAACAGTCCCTGGCTAACACCCAGCATTCTCAAATCCATAAATGCAAAACACCAATATGAAAAACAGTACAGAATGGGTCACATAACCAGAGACCAAACAAAACGTTACTCGTCAATCCTAACCAGCCTGATAAGAAGGGCAAAAAAATTGTATTATGAGAACAGATTATCCAACTTACGAGGTGATATAAAAAAGACCTGGAAAACCCTATCAGAAATTCTTGGAACAAAAAAGATATCACGAAATAGCGAAATAAAATTAGCAAAATCAGATGAACCCCAACTCCCACCAACAGAAACAGCAAACAGACTCAATGATTTCTTCTCCACTATAGGACAAAACCTTGCCAATAAAATCCCAAGCTCAGATACCCCACCAAATGACTACCTCACCGGCAACTACCCGAACACACTGTTCCTAGCTCCGACTAACCCATACGAAGTCTCCCTTATTATCAACGCACTAAAAAACAAGGCAGGAGATTTAAATACCTTACCACCCTTTATATACAAAAAACTGTCACAAGTGCTATCACCAATCATTGCAACACTCTTTAACAAATCCATAGAATCCTCCACCTTCCCTACAGTACTCAAAATAGCAAGGGTCACCCCGATCCACAAAGGAGGAGACCAAACAGAGTTGAATAACTATAGGCCAATATCCAACTTACACCCTCTCTCAAAAATCTTCGAAAAATTAATTCATAAACGAATCTACTCCTACCTTATCTCCCAAAACATACTCAACCCCTGCCAATTTGGATTCAGGCCTAATAAAAATACTAATGATGCTATTATACACATGCTAGAACATATATACACTGCAATAGAGAAAAAAGAAGTCCCACTGGGGATCTTCATTGACTTACGTAAAGCTTTTGATACAGTTGACCATGACTTGCTCCACGTAAAATTGTCACACTATGGTATAAGAGGGCACTCCCTCAACTACCTCAAGTCTTACCTCAGCAACAGAAGCCAATATGTGTACGCAAATGGGGCAAACTCTTCTGCGCAACCAATTACAGTTGGTGTCCCACAGGGAAGTGTCCTTGGCCCTCTTCTCTTTCTCCTATACATAAATGACCTTCCAAATGCTTCGCAATTACTCAAACCCACACTATTTGCAGATGACACTACATACGTCTTCTCTCACCCGAGCCCAGTCACGCTAGCCAATACTGTAAATACCGAATTACAGAAAATATCTACCTGGATGAGGACTAACAAACTTACACTAAACATTGACAAAACCTACTTCATTCAGTTTGGTAACAGAGCTACAGATGTCCCTCTTTACATAATGATAAACGGATCACCTATCACAAAGCTAACAGAGGGAAAATTCTTAGGAATCCACCTTGATAATAGACTCAAATTTCATACACATATACAACAAATTTCTAAGAAAATTTCCAAGACTGTAGTCATATTATCGAAGATACGGTACTACGTTCCACAGTCAGCCCTCCTGGCCCTATATCACTCTCTTATTTACCCCTATTTCACCTATGGAATTTGTGCATGGGGCTCAACAACAATTAACCATCTCAGACCACTAATTACCCAACAAAAGGCTGCAGTTAGAATGATAACAAATTCTCACTACAGGCAACACACTCCACCAATATTCAAAACACTCAACCTACTCACCATACAAAACATCCATACTTATTACTGCACCTATTACATACATAGAACACTTAACTCTGATATTAACCCTCCCCTCAAACATCTTGCCAACCTCAACAGAACACATGACCATAACACAAGGCACAGATCACTCTTTGATGTTCCTCGTGTCCATCTCACACTATGCAAAAACTCAATGCACATAAAAGGCCCTAAAATCTGGAATTCATTACCTGTAAATATAAAAGAAACACTACCTGTTTATAAATTCAAGTCTCTTCTCAAAGATCACTTACTCACCCAAAACCAAATAAATACTGAATAACTGAACCTTATAAATTGTATATCTTAAATGTTTCTCACAATTATATCACATAAATGTTAAACCTAAAACCCAATCTAACTTTATTATTTTTTAAATACACTACCTAACAGAATACTCCATTCTACTGAATGTACAACAATGCATGCAACCATATGACCTGTCTTTGTAATACTCACTTGTGCTTTATAGTAATCTGTTTACATTAATGTTTTATCACTGATTTCATCATTGCTTAGTTAATCTTAAGTTAATTTTAAGCCAGCCCGTAATGCTATGCATAGTATAAGTGGCTTTGGCATGCTGCTCTTATCTGTATTTTTTTGTACCTCTGTATGTGTGCTCAAATTGTTAATAAATAAATAAATAAATAAATAAATATATATATATATATATATATATATATATATATATATATATATATATATATATATATATATATATATATATATATATATATATATATATATATGTCGTGCCGAATATGTAAAACTGGTCAGTTAGCAAGAACTCATTTAAAATTAAGTTCTTTCTAAAATTTTCTCTTATACGTTTATAGATATATTTTTTTCATTAATGTTGATATAAAAATTTATAATTTTGCACCAAAAGGAACTTAGAAAACTTACCTAACCTTATTATAACAAGAACAATTTATTTTAGCATAACCCAACTAAATATATTTTAGATTTGTTTACAATAATTTAGTACTAAACAAAAGCAGTGAAATATATTTTTTTCGTTAGGTTCAGAATGATTTTGGCGAAATTATTGCATACACAAATTTTCACTTGTTCTATATGGCAAGATGAGCGTTGCTATTTAAGCCAAGATCGCAAGTTCTGCCTATTCGTCACGACATATGTATATATATATATATATATATATATATATATATATATATATATATATATATATATATATATATATATATATACATGCATATTAACACACACGGGCGCGCACGTACATATAGCAAAATGTGTGAAAACTTATATCGAGCATTGTTAAGGGTTGTGTGTGTGTGTGAGTGCCTTCATAAGGGAAGTGCTGGTGAGGTACACAAAGCACTGAGCATGACCGCTGGCATAAACATCACAGCCATTGTGTGTAGATAGCGAACATGCTCACTACTAATCTTGTAAGATATACACTTCATCCCAACGCCAATGGATACTCTATCCCCTTTCATCGTTATATTTTCTAAAGTCTTGCTTGATACCTGAGTGCATTCATCAGGCTATCCAAACCTCTTTGGAGGAATTACTTCGAAGATTCAGTAGTACATTTTACATTATAAGAATAGTTTCTCTCTCTGAGGTATTTAAATTAAACTTACAGTATTTTCTTCACTTAAACAGTTCTTATACTTCAGTAGAGGTCTCATAGGTGGTCGGAAATTCGCTGAAAATCGAGACTCCGACACAAGCAAGACCACGTCGTCAGGGTTACGAGACTGGAATACAGAAATCACTAACCTTATCTATGACCACAGGCTTGGCTGTGGTCCCTAATATCCGAAAGGGTTGTTTTGATAACTATCCTAACCTATAGGAATGCCCCTGGTGCTCTGCAAGGCAAATGGCTGGAATAGATAAAAATTTCACCACCGGTTGGGTGGTAAAGGCTTCACTCTGGTCAGTGGTTGCAGAAAATGGTAAGTTTTATATAAATTAGTAACTTGTTTTACGAGAGCTCCCCTTGTTTTCTGCGACCGTTGCTTGCAGCTCAACAAATGAATTTAAATAAGCACAGAAACGAGGACTGCAGATCAATATTGATGTGATCCGCATATTTAATTAACTTTTTACATTATATGTGTTTAGAAACCACACACAACAACTCCAGGTAGAACACCTTCATTAATAAAACTAACTTATTTCATAATCTTTATATTTCTTATGTACTGTCATGTACACACTCCTTGCCCATTACACATTCCTTTCCTATGTGCACACTAGTTTTACATGTATCCATTCCTTTCTCATATACACATCCCTTTCTCATATACACATTCCTTTGGCAGAAGGTACCCCGGTCACTCCAAGATCGCATGAGTGGAGCATTTCTGGCGAAAAGCACTTCTGTAAGTGGTATCATTATACTTCCTACCTTCACACATTCTTTTCCTGTGTACACTCTCCTTTCCTATGTATTTTCTCTCTCGAAGGGCAAATGCATGGTAAAGGAAGTTAGGTGAGGTCACAGATCATCACAAATCACGTGTCATATTTACAAGGCACGAGTCGTCACAAGGCACTGGTTGTGTAGGCAGTGAGGTGAGGTCACAGGTCATCACAAGGCACGAGTCATCATAAGGCACTACTTATGAGATGAGGTCACTGGTCATTTCGCCACGCCATCTAGCCTAAACAATCTGGCCTGCTTATCTTACACCACCTCCACTGTTAATGGAGTCTGTCAGCTACACACATACAATTCATTACTCACGTCAATGGCTTTCATTCCTTATGCTATTTTTTTAAATGGTAGAAGCTTATTATATTTCAGTTAGCTAATTCGTTATCTTATTACCATATAAATCACAGCACAATATATCTGGACCAGTAAGATATCACTTATTTGATCTATGAGCATTATACGTCAGACATCGGGTGTGAAAAACATGGTAGGCCGATGCGTAACCGTTTAATGGACCAACACCTGACTAAGACCCGCGTCAGGAGACACTTGTCCTGTTTCTTGACGAGTGAACCTCCGTCACTTTGAGAAATGGTGTTTGTTCATATACGTTACCCCTCAAGGAAGGTTCCTTGATGTTGGTGAGGGGCTCTTGATTTAGGGAATTGGATCTGTGCTCCAGTTCCCCGAATTAAGCCTGAATGCCTTCCACATCCCCCCACCCAGGCGCTGTATAATCCTCCGGGTTTAGCGCTTCCCCTTGATTATAATAATAATAATTGTTCATATACGCTTCCGAGTTGTGGCTTCCATCTTTCACTCGTCAGTGCCTGCAGCCATCACGCTAGCAGCGGTAAATTATCGTCAAGTCATATGAAACGCTAATGATATTCTAGTTCTATATGTACATCGCAAATTTGTTATAATAATCGACTCAGATTTAGAAATATTGCTTAGCTGTCCAGGGTCACTGGACAAGGCCTCTCGGATCTCAATATATTTTTAGTGAAAATGTGGCATCAATTTAGGAAGCAGACGAAATTCTCATCAGAATAAATTTTTAATGAAATATAATTATTTGCGACTTTTTTGTAATCTCTGGCCAAGGTCCACTGTGGGGAGACATCACAAACCCACCTTCGAAAAACCAAGTCACGCAGGGAAATAAAAACCTCTTCGGGGCCTCTGTAAGAGAGATAAGACAAAAAATTTAAAGAAACTCCTCAAAACACCTCACCCCCCCAAAAAAATGTATATTTAATTTATCGTACTCCATTTCGAAATTGTTTTTATTTACATATGCCAAAAAAAAAAAAAAAAAAAAAAAAAAAAAAAAAAAAAAAAAAAAAAAAAAAAACATTAAACCCGTGTGGGGTGATTCATGACTGTATGTCCAACTGTGTATTCCACTTACGATTCCATCGTTTTTTTTTTTTTTTAACTAATTTATGGTAAGATCTTTTTCAATGTTTTACGTTTTGTGTCCTGGACATTTTACATCTGTTCTGATATTCAAAGAATTTCATTGAGTCATCATCGTGAATTTTGACAAGTTTCTTATTGAAAAATAACTTTAGATTTATTCATTAACACTGAAAAAAAGTTGTGTATTCAGTGACTCATGACTTGGTATATTCAGTGACTCATGACCTGGTATATTCAGTGACTCATGACCTGGTATATCCAGTGACTCATGACCTGGTATATTCAGTGACTCATGACCTGGTATATTCAGTGACTCATGACCTGGTATATTCAGTGACTCATGACCTGGTATATTCAGTGACTCATGACCTGGTATATCCAGTGACTCATGACCTGGTATATTCAGTGACTCATGACCTGGTATATTCAGTGACTCATGACCTGGTATATTCAGTGACTCATGACCTGGTATATCCAGTGACTCATGACCTGGTATATTCAGTGACTCATGACTTGGTATATTCAGTGACTCATGACCTGGTATATTCAGTGACTCATGATCTGGTATACCCAGTGACTCATGACCTGGTATATTCAGTGACTCATGACCTGGTATATTCAGTGACTCATGACCTGGTATATTCAGTGACTCATGACCTGGTATATCCAGTGACTCATGACCTGGTATATTCAGTGACTCATGACCTGGTATATTCAGTGACTCATGACCTGGTATATTCAGTGACTCATGACCTGGTATATTCAGTGACTCATGACCTGGTATATTCAGTGACTCATGACCTGGTATATTCAGTGACTCATGACCTGGTATATTCAGTGACTCATGACCTGGTATATTCAGTGACTCATGACCTGGTATATTCAGTGACTCATGACCTGGTATATTCAGTGACTCATGACCTGGTATATTCAGTGACTCATGACCTGGTATATTCAGTGACTCATGACCTGGTATATTCAGTGACTCATGACCTGGTATATTCAGTGACTCATGACCTGGTATATTCAGTGACTCATGACCTGGTATATTCAGTGACTCATGACCTGGTATATTCAGTGACTCATGACCTGGTATATTCAGTGACTCATGACCTGGTATATTCAGTGACTCATGACCTGGTATATTCAGTGACTCATGACCTGGTATATTCAGTGACTTATGACCTGGTATATTCAGTGACTCATGACCTGGTATATTCAGTGACTCATGACCTGGTATATTCAGTGACTCATGACCTGGTATATTCAGTGACTCATGACCTGGTATATTCAGTGACTCATGACCTGGTATATTCAGTGACTCATGACCTGGTATATTCAGTGACTCATGACCTGGTATATTCAGTGACTCATGACCTGGTATATTCAGTGACTCATGACCTGGTATATTCAGTGACTCATGACCTGGTATATTCAGTGACTCATGACCTGGTATATTCAGTGACTCATGACCTGGTATATTCAGTGACTCATGACCTGGTATATTCAGTGACTCATGACCTTGTATATTCAGTGACTCATGACCTGGTATATTCAGTGACTCATGACCTGGTATATTCAGTGACTCATGACCTGGTATATTCAGTGACTCATGACCTGGTATATTCAGTGACTCATGACCTGGTATATTCAGTGACTCATGACCTGGTACTCATTCAGTGACTCATGACCTGGTATATTCAGTCACTCATGACCTGGTATATTCAGTGACTCATGACCTGGTATATTCAGTGACTCATGACCTGGTATATTCAGTGACTCATGACCTGGTGTATTCAGTGACTTATGACCTGGTATATTCAGTGACTCATGACCTGGTATATTCAGTGACTCATGACCTGGTGTATTCAGTGACTTATGACATGGTACATTCAGTGACTCATGACCTGGTATATTCAGTGACTCATGACCTGGTATATTCAGTGACTCATGACCTGGTATATTCAGTGACTCATGACCTGGTATATTCAGTGACTCATGACCTGGTATATTCAGTGACTCATGACCTGGTATATTCAGTGACTCATGACCTGGTATATTCAGTGACTCATGACCTGGTATATTCAGTGACTCATGACCTGGTATATTCAGTGACTCATGACCTGGTATATTCAGTCACTCATGACCTGGTATATTCAGTGACTCATGACCTGGTATATTCAGTGACTCATGACCTGGTATATTCAGTGACTCATGACCTGGTATATTCAGTGACTCATGACCTGGTATATTCAGTGACTCATGACCTGGTATATTCAGTGACTCATGACCTGGTATATTCAGTGACTCATGACCTGGTATATTCAGTGACTCATGACCTGGTATATTCAGTGACTCATGACCTGGTATATTCAGTGACTCATGACCTGGTATATTCAGTGACTCATGACCTGGTATATTCAGTGACTCATGACCTGGTATATTCAGTGACTCATGACCTGGTATATTCAGTGACTCATGACCTGGTATATTCAGTGACTCATGACCTGGTATATTCAGTGACTCATGACCTGGTATATTAAGTCACTCATGACCTGGTATATTCAGTGACTCATGACCTGGTGTATTCAGTGACTTATGACCTGGTACATTCAGTGACTCATGACCTGGTATATTCAGTGACTCATGACCTGGTATATTCAGTGACTCATGACCTGGTATATTAAGTCACTCATGGCCTGGTATATTCAGTGACTCATGACCTGGTGTATTCAGTGACTTATGACCTGGTACATTCAGTGACTCATGACCTGGTATATTCAGTGACTCATGACCTGGTGTATTCAGTGACTTATGACATGGTACATTCAGTGACTCATGACCTGGTATATTCAGTGACTCATGACCTGGTATATTCAGTGACTCATGACCTGGTATATTAAGTCACTCATGACCTGGTATATTCAGTGACTCATGACCTGGTGTATTCAGTGACTTATGACCTGGTATATTCAGTGACTCATGACCTGGTATATTCAGTGACTCATGACCTGGTATATTCAGTGACTCATGACCTGGTATATTAAGTCACTCATGACCTGGTATATTCAGTGACTCATGACCTGGTGTATTCAGTGACTTATGACCTGGTACATTCAGTGACTCATGACCTGGTATATTCAGTGACTCATGACCTGGTATATTCAGTGACTCACGACCTGGTATATTCAGTGACTTATGACCTGGTATATTAAGTCACTCATGGCCTGGTATATTCAGTGACTCATGACCTGGTATATTCAGTGACTCATGACCTGGTATATTCAGTGACTCATGACCTGGTATATTAAGTGACTCATGTCCTGGTATATTCAGTGACTCATGACCTGGTTTATTCAGTGACTCATGACCTGGTATATTCAGTGACTCATGACCTGGTATATTCAGTGACTCATGACCTGGTATATTCAGTGACTCATGACCTAGTATATTCAGTCACTCATGACCTGGTATATTAAGTCACTCATGGCCTGGTATATTCAGTGACTCATGACCTGGTATATTCAGTGACTCATGACCTGGTATATTCAGTGACTCATGACCTGGTATATTAAGTCACTCATGGCCTGGTATATTCAGTGACTCATGACCTGGTGTATTCAGTGACTCATGACCTGGTATATTCAGTGACTCATGACCTGGTATATTCAGTGACTCATGACCTGGTATATTCAGTGACTCATGACCTAGTATATTCAGTCACTCATGACCTGGTATATTCAGTGACTCATGACCTGGTATATTCAGTGACTCATGACCTGGTATATTCAGTGACTCATGACCTGGTATATTCAGTGACTCATGACCTGGTATATTAAGTCACTCATGGCCTGGTATATTCAGTGACTCATGACCTGGTGTATTCAGTGACTCATGACCTGGTATATTCAGTGACTCATGACCTGGTATATTCAGTGACTCATGACTTGGTATATTCAATGACTCATGACCTGGTATATTCAGTGACTTATGACCTGGTATATTAAGTCACTCATGGCCTGGTATATTCAGTGACTCATGACCTGGTGTATTCAGTGACTCATGACCTGGTGTATTCAGTGACTCATGACCTTGTATATTCAGTGACTCATGACCTGGTATATTCAGTGACTCATGACCTAGTATATTCAGTCACTCATGACCTGGTATATTCAGTGACTCATGACCTGGTATATTCAGTGACTCATGACCTGGTATATTCAGTGACTCATGATCTGGTATATTCAGTGACTAATGACCTGGTATATTCAGTGACTCATGACCTAGTATATTCAGTGACTCATGACCTGGTATATTCAGTGACTCATGACCTGGTATATTCAGTGACTCATGACCTGGTATATTCAGTGACTAATGACCTGGTATATTCAGTGACTCATGACCTGGTATATTCAGTGACTCATGACCTGGTATATTCAGTGACTCATGACCTGGTATATTCAGTGACTCATGACCTGGTATATTCAGTGACTCATGACCTGGTATATTCAGTGACTCATGACCTGGTATATTCAGTGACTCATGACCTGGTATATTCAGTGACTCATGACCTGGTATATTCAGTGACTCATGACCTGGTATATTCAGTCACTCATGACCTGGTATATTCAGTGACTCATGACCTGGTCTATTCAGTGACTCATGACCTGGTATATTCAGTGACTCATGACCTGGTATATTCAGTGACTCATGACCTGGTACATTCAGTGACTCATGACCTGGTATATTCAGTGACTCATGACCTGGTATATTCAGTGACTCATGACTTAGTATATTCAGTGACTCATGACCTGGTATATTCAGTGACTCATGACCTGGTATATTCAGTGACTCATGACCTGGTATATTCAGTCACTCATGACCTGGTATATTCAGTCACTCATGACCTGGTATATTCAGTCACTCATGACCTGGTATATTCAGTCACTCATGACCTGGTATATTCAGTGACTCATGACCTGGTATATTCAGTGACTCATGACCTGGTATATTCAGTGACTCATGACCTGGTATATTCAGTGACTCATGACCTGGTATATTCAGTGACTCATGACCTGGTATATTCAGTCACTCATGACCTGGTATATTCAGTGACTCATGACATGGTGTATTCAGTCACTCATGACCTGGTATATTCAGTCACCCATGACCTGGTATATTCAGTCACTCATGACCTGGTATATTCAGTCACTCATGACCTGGTATGTTCAGTGACTCATGACCTTATATATTTAGTGGCTCATGACCTGGTATATTCAGTCACTCATGACCTGGTATATTCAGTCACCCATGACCTGGTATATTCAGTCACTCATGACCTGGTATATTCAGTCACTCATGACCTGGTATGTTCAGTGACTCATGACCTTATATATTTAGTGGCTCATGACCTGGTATATTCAGTCACTCATGACCTGGTATATTCAGTGAATCATTACCTGGTATATTCAGTGACTCATGACCTGGTATATTCAGTGACTCATGACCTGGTATATTCAGTGACTCATGACCTGGTATATTCAGTGACTCATGACCTGGTATATTCAGTGACTCATGACCTGGTATATTCAGTCACTCATGACCTGGTATATTCAGTCACTCATGACCTGGTATATTCAGTGACTCATGACCTGGTATATTCAGTGACTCATGACCTGGTATATTCAGTGACTCATGACCTGGTATATTCAGTGACTCATGACCTGGTATATTCAGTGACTCATGACCTGGTATATTCAGTGACTCATGACCTGGTATATTCAGTCACTCATGACCTGGTATATTCAGTGACTCATGACATGGTATATTCAGTCACTCATGACCTGGTATAGTCAGTCACTCATGACCTGGTATATTCAGTCACTCATGACCTGGTATATTCAGTGACTCATGACCTGGTATATTCAGTGACTCATGACCTGGTATATTTAGTGGCTCATGACCTGGTATATTCAGTCACTCATGACCTGGTATATTCAGTGAATCATTACCTGGTATATTCAGTGACTCATGACCTGGTATATTCAATGACTCATGACCTGCTATATTCAGTCACTCATGACCTGGTATATTCAGTCACTCATGACCTGGTGTATTCAGTCACTTATTATCATGTGGGAGTTGGAATACGTGGATTAGGTAAAGAAATACTCACGTAGGCTGGTAGTACGTATAATTACAGATAAGGTGGGTTGCGCCCTTACAGCCGTGACCTGCCTCCTTTCTCACTCTCGTATAACTGACTGACTGCCCACAGTACCCATATGTGAGAGTGTCTTTGAATAATGCCAGGTCAGCGCAATATGAGTTCAGATAGTGACTCAGGCAGAGACGGTTGGTCGTTGAGTCAACGGTACACTGGTTACTGGTAACTGGTTACTACTACTGAGAGCTCGGCGACGCTAACGTATGTCGTCCCGACATACAACTAATACAAACTAGAGATGGCAGGTATACGGCTTGGGCTGATTCTATACAATGTCAAAGTACACAACAATTAAACATTATAACATACATAAGTAGAACATTGGAATGGAAGCTTACGTGACTGAAACTGTAATGCAATACAAGGTATACTATAGTACAACTTAAAACTCAACAAATGAACAACGAACTCAACGTTGAGATTACAAGTGATAAAAAAAAAAATTTTGATCGATCGATCTGTATTCATGTGATCTACGGATTCTGAGGAAGGAATATATACAAAGAAAGAGTGTTTAACAGAAAGGCAGATTCGGTGCACTCAAATCTAGACTGTTAACTCTCAGAATGCGGAGAGAACATGAACACAAAAAAAATTCTTGAATACTGATAAGTTGATACTGTAATTATTCATCTATACAGGTTATTTACATTTAACCCCAACTCTGCTAGGGTGAGATTGACATATGCAGAATGGGTGTCATCTCTGGGAGGATCAAACTCTGTAGCATTGCCTAACTCATGCTGTATTTGAGGCAAATCTGAATTGGGTGTTACAAATGATACTTGAGGATTTCTCAATACCTGTCGTGTACGTAGGGAATAACGACATTCAGGTTGACCGTCTGACTGAGTATCAGAGGAAGAGAGTACAGGATCAGGAGGATTGTCAGAGTCTGTCACATTGGTCTATGTTGGAACATCATTATCATCACATACTAACTTCATATGATCTAAATGCGATTCTTTATACTGACCAGTACTAATCTCTCTAACCTTATACTTATTACCAGTGATATGTTCAACTACTCGATAAGGACCAACAAACTTTTGATCAAGCTTTGGCATTGCAGACGTTTTGTTAAAGTTAATCAGCATAACTCTCGAACCTACTTTGATTTTGGATGGCTTTGCTCGAGTGTTTGCGACTCTTGTAAATTCAGCTGTTGATTTATGAAGTGTTTCACGGATTCTTCTAAAAACACTTTGAGCTAAGCTGGTACGAGTTGCTATGAAATCATCAGGGTTGTAATTTGGTTTTGGATTAGAATATAACAACTCATAAGGCAAACGTTTATCTACACCATACAATGCATAATGTGGAGTGTCACCTATAGAAACATTGTAAGCAGAATTTATAGCACACTGCACATCAGGTATAACTTCAACCCAAGTTTCACTGTTGGGATTGATAGTGGCTCTCAAGATATCAAGTACTTTCTTATTGGTTCGTTCCGCTAACCCATTGCTGGCAGGATGATGAGGAACAATGGTGGATTTAGAGATCTTGTACAAGGAACACAAATTTTCAAGAATCTCATTACAGAATTCACCTCCATTATCTGTTACTAGGAACTTAGGGGTGGTATGCCTGCAGATAATGCGTTCTTTAAACGCTTTAGCTACTGTCTCGGAAGTCTTATCTGCAATAGGAACTAACTCACAATATCTGGTGAAATGGTCTACCATAACACACAGATGTTTGTTACCTTGGAGGGAACATTGGAAATTAGTTAACAAATCTAGCACAACTCTTTCCCACGGTTCGCTAGTAGTTGGATATACTTGGATTGGATTAGGACCATTAGCATTGCCTTTATGTTGCATGCAGACACTACATTTCTTAACATACTCAGAAATATCAGTTGCCATACGAGGCCAAAAGTATTTCAATCTGGCTTGTTTTACTGAACGATCCATACCAGGGTGTGCAACACCTGGTACATCGTGAACTAGCTGTAAGGCTACATTCACTAGTGACTGTGGAATTACTAACTGGTATACTCTTCTGCTAGGAGTACCCAACTCGGCTGTTCGATACAGTAATTCTTGGTTCATGACAAAGTCACTGATGGGTGCTGGTGGCTTCACAGTCAGAATAAGATCTTCCTGGAGCAGGAATCGAATCACACCAGACCACATGGGATCTGTTCGTTGAGCATTCTTTACATCTTCAGCACTAAATGGAGGGTCTGCAGTTACTATACTAACATGTCGCGATAAGGCATCTGCGACTACATTTGACTTGCCAGGTAAATGCTCAAAGGTGGGATTGAACTCTTGGATAGTCAAGGTCCATCTGGCTAACCTTCCAGTAGGTTGTTTGTTCTGGAATAAGGGTATCAGTGGAGCATGGTCTGTCAAGACATGAACAGAGTACTGATAAATAATGTCTCGGAAGTGCTTTAAAGACCATACTATTGCTAAAGCTTCTTGCTCAGTTACTGTATAATTACGTTCAGCCTTTGTAAGGACTCGGCTAGCAAATGCAACTGCGTTGTACTTGCCATCGGTCTTCTGAGCTAGTACGGCACCTATGCCAATTGAACTAGCATCAGTTGTCAGATAGAAGGGCTTAGAAAAATCTGGAAATTTCAAAATTGGAGCAGATGTTAGCTTTTATTTTAGAGTGTGGAATGCTTTTTCTTGACGGAAGGTCCAAACAAAAGGAGCATCTTTCTTAAGCAACTCAGTTAGAGGAGCAGCTATGGAAGAAAAATTGGCAATGAAGGATCTATAAAAACCTGCTAAGCCCACAAAGGATCTTACGGCATCAGCAGTTATGGAAGTTGGAAAATTTAGTACTGCAGTTACTTTACTTTGGTCAGTCATAACCCCTCTAGGAGTGACTACGTGACCAAGAAACTTAATTTCTGATCTGAAAAATTGACATTTAGACAGTTTGATCTTTAAATTGGCTTCTTCAAGCTTACCAAGTACTACGTCAAGTCTTTTCAAGTGTGTATCCACGTCTTTAGACATGACGATTACGTCATCTAAGTACACCATAAGTGCATTACCTATGAGACCTCTAAAGATATTAGTCATGAGCCTTGAGAACGTGATAGGGGAAGATCGTAATCCAAACGCCATACGGAGGAAGTGATAATGACATGTAGGAGTGGAGAATGCAGTTAGCTCTTGGCTGTCCTCGTGAAGAGGGACTTGCCAAAACCCTTGTAACAAATCTAGGGTTGAAAAGACTTTGTTATCTCCGATATTACGTAAAAGATCACCCAGTACAGGGAGTGGGAAGCGATCTGGAATGGTTTTCGCGTTTAACTTCCTAAAGTCAATCACTGGGCGCCAAGTACCATCCTTCTTAGGTACTAGTATCAAGGGTGCATTCCAAGGGGAATTGCTAGGTGCAATAACTCCATCATCAAGCATTTGATTGATCAATTCTTCTGCGACAGCAACTTGTGAATGAGGCATTCTGTACGCAGGTATGTAGATAGGTCTTTACGCAGGTATGTAGATAGGTCTAGTACCAGGTTCAAGTGGAATACGATGGGACAATAAGTTCGTTATACCCATCTTCTCACCTGGTAAAGCAATGGCTTTACGACGTTTGTTCAACAGAGTCAACAAACGCTTGACTTCATCTGGGAAGTCAGTGGGAGCTAAGTCTTTCTCCTCAACTGGTGGAACAGATTGATCCAGTGAAGTGGATGAGGTCTCAGGTCAGCGCAATATGAGTTCAGATAGTGACTCAGGCAGAGACGGTTGGTCGTTGAGTCAACGGTACACTGGTTACTGGTAACTGGTTACTACTACTGAGATTATGACCTGGTATATTCAGTGACTCATGACCTGGTATATTTAGTGACTCATGACCTGGTATATTCAGTGACTCATGACCTGGTATATTCAGTGACTCATGACCTGGTATATTCAGTGACTCATGACCTGGTATATTCGGTGACTCATGGCCTGGTATATTCAGTCACTCATGACCTGGTGTATTCAGTGACTCATGACCTGGTATATTAAGTCACTCATGGCCTGGTATATTCAGTGACTCATGACCTGGTGTATTCAGTGACTCATGACCTGGTATATTCAGTCACTCATGACCTGGTATATTCAGTCACTCATGACCTGGTATATTCAGTCACTCATGACTTTGTATATTCAGTGACTCATGACCTGGTATATTCAGTGACTCATGACCTCGTATATTCAGTCACTCATGACCTGGTATATTCAGTCACTCATGACCTGGTATATTCAGTCACTCATGACCTGGTATAGTCAGTCACTCATGACCTGGTATATTCAGCGACTCATGACCTGGTAAATTCAGTGACTCATGTCCTGGTATATTCAGTGACTCATGACCTGGTATATTTAGTGACTCATGACCTGGTATATTCAGTGATTCATGACCTGGTATATTCAGTGAACCCCTGGCTGCCTTCAAGAGAGAGCTGGACAGATACCTAAAGTCGGTGCCGGATCAGCCGGGCTGTGGCTCGTACGTCGGACTGCGCGCGGCCAGCAGTAACAGCCTAGTTGATCAGGCCCTGATCCATCGGGAGGCCTGGTCGTGGACCGGGCCGCGGGGGCGTTGATCCCCGGAATAACCTCCAGGTAACCTCCAGGTATGACCTGGTATATTCAGTGACTCATGACCTGGTATATTCAGTGACTCATGACCTGGTATATTCAGTGACTCATGACATGGTATATTCAGTGACTCATGACCTGGTGTATTCAGTGACTCATGACCTGGTATATTCAGTGACTCATGACCTGGTATATTCAGTGACTCATGATCTTGTATATTCAGTCACTCATGACCTGGTATATTCAGTCACTCATGACCTGGTATATTCAGTCACTCATGACCTGGTATATTCAGTGACTCATGACCTGGTATATTCAGTGACTCATGACCTGGTATATTCAGTCACTCATGACCTGGTATATTCAGTCACTCATGACCTGGTATATTCAGTGACTCATGACCTGGTATATTCAGTCACTCATGACCTGGTATATTCAGTCGCTCATGACTTTGTATATTCAGTGACCCATGACCTGGTATATTCAGTGACTCATGACCTGGTATATTCAGTCACTCATGACCTGGTATATTCAGTCACTCATGACCCTGGTATATTCAGTGACTCATGACATGGTATATTCAGTCACTCATGACCTGGTATATTCAGTCACTCATGACCTGGTATATTCAGTCACTCATGACCTGGTATATTCAGTGACTCATGACCTGGTATATTCAGTCACTCATGACCTGGTATATTCAGTGACTCATGGCCTGGTATATTCAGTCACTCATGACCTGGTATATTCAGTCACTCATGATCTGGTATAGTCAGTCACTCATGACCTGGTATATTCAGTGACTCATGACCTGGTATATTCAGTGACTCATGTCCTGGTATATTCAGTGACTCATGACCTGGTATATTCAGTGACTCATGACCTGGTATATTCAGTGACTCATGACCTGGTATATTCAGTGACTCATGTCCTGGTATATTCAGTGACTCATGACCTGGTATATTCAGTGACTCATGACCTGGTATATTCAGTGACTCATGACCTGGTATATTCAGTGACTCATGACCTGGTATATTCAGTGACTCATGACCTGGTATATTCAGTGACTCATGACCTGGTATATTCAGTCACTCATGACCTGGTATATTCAGTGACTCGTGATCTGGTATATTCAGTCACTCATGACCTGGTATATTCAGTCACTCATGACCTGGTATATTCAGTCACTCATGACCTGGTATATTCAGTCACTCATGACCTGGTATATTCAGTCACTCATGACCTGGTATATTCAGTCACTCATGACCTTGTATATTCAGTCACTCATGACATGGTATATTCAGTCGCTCATGACCTGGTATATTCAGTCACTCATGACCTGGTATATTCAGTGACTCATGACCTGGTATATTCAGTGGCTCATGACCTGGTATATTCAGTGACTCATGACCTGGTATATTCAGTCACTCATGACCTGGTATATTCAGTCACTCATGCCCTGGTATTTTCAGTCACTCATGACCTGGTATATTCAGTCACTCATGACTTGGTATATTCAGTGACTCATGACCTGGTATATTCAGTCACTCATGACCTGGTATATTCAGTCACTCATGACCTGGTATATCCAGTGACTCATGACCTAGTATATTCAGTGACTCATGACCTGGTATATTCAGTCACTCATGACCTGGTATAATCAGTCACTCATGACCTGGTATATTCAGTCACTCATGACCTGGTATATTCAGTGACTCATGACCTGGTATATTCAGTGACTCATGACCTGGTATATTCAGTTACTCATGATCTGGTATATTCAGTCACTCATGACCTGGTATATTCAGTCACTCATGACCTGGTATATTCAGTCACTCATGACCTGGTATATTCAGTCACTCATGACCTGGTATATTCAGTCACTCATGACCTGGTATATTCAGTCACTCATGACCTGGTATAGTCAGTCACTCATGACCTGGTATATTCAGTGACTCATGACCTGGTATATTCAGCGACTCATGTCCTGGTATATTCAGTGACTCATGACCTGGTATATTCAGTGACTCATGACCTGGTATATTCAGTGACTCATGACCTGGTATATTCAGTGACTCATGACCTGGTATATTCAGTGACTCATGACTTGGTATATTCAGTGACTCATGACCTGGTATATTCAGTGACTCATGACCTGGTATATTCAGTGACTCATGATCTGGTATATTCAGTCATGCATGACCTGGTATATTCAGTCACTCATGACCTGGTATATTCAGTCACTCATGACCTGGTATATTCAGTCACTCATGACCTGGTATATTCAGTCACTCATGACCTGGTATATTCAGTCACTCATGGCCTGGTATATTCAGTCACTCATGACATGGTATATTCAGTCGCTCATGACCTGGTATATTCAGTCACTCATGACCTGGTATATTCAGTGACTCATGACCTGGTATATTCAGTGGCTCATGACCTGGTATATTCAGTGACTCATGACCTGGTATATTCAGTGACTCATGACCTGGTATATTCAGTGACTCATGACCTGGTATATTCAGTGACTCATGACCTGGTATATTCAGTCACTCATGACCTGGTATATTCAGTGACTCATGACCTTGTATATTCACTCACTCATGACCTGGTATATTCAGTGACTCATGACCTGGTATATTCAGTGACTCATGACCTGGTATATTCAGTGACTCATGACCTGGTATATTCAGTCACTCATGGCCTGGTATATTCAGTGACTCATAACCTGGTATATTCAGTCACTCATGACCTGGTATATTCAGTGACTCATGACCTGGTATATTCAGTGACTCATGACCTGGTATATTCAGTGACTCATGACCTGGTATATTCAGTGACTCATGACCTGGTATGTTCAGTGACTCATGACCTGATATATTCAGTGACTCATGACCTGGTATATTCAGTCACTCATGATCTGGTATATTCAGTGACTCATGACCTGGTATATTCAGTCACTCATGACCTGGTATATTCAGTGACTCATGACCTGGTATATTCAGTGACTCATGACCTGGTATATTCAGTGACTCATGACCTGGTATATTCAGTCACTCATGACCTGGTATATTCAGTGACTCATGACCTGGTATATTCAGTGACTCATGACCTGGTATATTCAGTCACTCATGACCTGGTATATTCAGTGACTCATGACCTGGTATATTCAGTGACTCATGACCTGGTATATTCAGTGACTCATGACCTGGTATATTCAGTGACTCATGACCTGGTATATTCAGTGACTCATGACCTGGTATATCCAGTGACTCATGACCTAGTATATTCAGTGACTCATTACCTGGTATATTCAGTCACTCATGACCTGGTATATTCAGTCACTCATGACCTGGTATATTCAGTCACTCATGACCTGGTATATTCAGTGACTCATGACCTGGTATATTCAGTGACTCATGATCTGGTATATTCAGTTACTCATGATCTGGTATATTCAGTCACTCATGACCTGGTATATTCAGTCACTCATGACCTGGTATATTCAGTGACTCATGACCTGGTATATTCAGTCACACATGACCTGGTATATTCAGTGACTCATGGCCTTTTATATTCAGTCACTTATGACCTGGTATATTCAGTCACTCATGACCTGGTATAGTCAGTCACTCATGACCTGGTATATTCACTCACTCATGACCTGGTATATTCAGTCACTCATGACCTGGTATATTCAGTGACTCATGACCTCATATATTCAGTCATGCCCTAGCTTATAATATAACTCTAATGTGATGTGACTCAAGAGAAGACGCGATAATCATTTTCTTTTAAATTTCTGATTGGTTTTCGTTTGCAACTTAGAGAGAGAGAGATAGAGAGAGAGAGAGAGAGAGAGAGAGAGAGAGAGAGAGAGAGAGAGAGAGAGAGAGAGAGAGAGAGAGAGAGAGAGAGAGAGAGAGAGAGAGAGAGAGAGAGAGAGAGAGAGAGAGAGAGACAGAGAGAGAGACAGAGAGAGAAGAAAGAGAGAGAGCTGATGCAGGTAACAGCTCTTAGCTTGTCAATAAAGTTAGGAATCTTTAACCTAACCTTGTCAAACCTTGTGTAAAAGAGAGAGAGAGAGAGAGAGAGAGAGAGAGAGAGAGAGAGAGAGAGAGAGAGAGAGAGAGAGAGAGAGAGAGAGAGAGAGAAGAGAGGAAGAGAGAACGGGGTTTGTAGGATGTTAAAGCTAGGACTAAAGGAAAGAAAAACTTTGAAACCAGAAATTTAATAGCTCCTGCTTCCCTGGGACGAACGTTTATTCTGCAAAACAAGATTATCTCAGCCAGTGATGAAAACATTGCTTCTCTCTGTACTTCTAAGAACCCAAAATCATTTGTAAAAACGAATGACTGCTGACAATCGCAAGATCCAAGTACAAGAATTATGACGAAATTCACATAAGAGAAATTAGTTATTCTACACGTCTACTAGATTCACGAAATCGTAAATAATACGACTGTAAACAAACCACAGTAGGGGTTGGGCTAGAACTAAGGGCGAGTCGTAAAATTCCAGTCCACTTGCCGTGAGTTCGAACCTCACCCGAGGTACAAGTCCCGTACCGTGGTTGCACTACTATATCAACAGATATTGATGCTGATGTGCTGGTGGAGTGTGACAAGGCGCGGCCCAGGAAGATAATCCAACCGGTTATTATAACTGTACCAGATTCCAACACTCTGTTGAATAACTCCATTCTTAACTTTAACCAACCACTGAGAAAGATAAACCAGCAGCTCAGAATCAGTCTGAAGCCTCCGTAAGTGCTACAAGAGCCTCTTTCCAGTTAACATAGTACTGATTCAAGGGAAGAGACTCTTGAAGTCTCTCTTCAGGCTCTTTATGTTACACACGTACAAGTAGGTAATAAGATAACTCCTTGTAACTAAAGAGAAACGGATACAATGCCTCAACTCAATAAATAAGGCACACTAAATCTAAATTGCTTATTGAGAGTTACATGAAGGGATTATTTCTTTTTATATAGTGTTGTGTTTAAAGAAGCATTAAATCCGAATGAGTTATTCAGGGCAAAGACTGGTGGAGGCTCGGTCCTCCGTTCCTTAACCACAACCCCGCTCTCTGACCCGCCAGGCTGGCTGCTAGAGAGTTACGCAGCGTTAATGGAGACTCTGGTAATCAGAAATATGTCGCGTTTGTGACTCATGGCTGAAGCAAATTGTAACAAATGGGGGAATTACTTTTTCGCATGCAGTCACCCCTCTCACAAAACGCCTCCGTAACGGCAGTTTTTCGTGAATACGGTTAAAAAAAAGAGCATCGAAAATGGAATGGCCTTTCCCTGCTCTGTTTAATTTTCAAAGTACTTTTTTTTCTCAATCCCATTTACGACGCATTACATTATATAGAGGATCTCTGCAAGAGGGCTGCTGACTGTGTATGATATATCTCTCTTAAAATATGCAAATAAGAATTTGTTAATACATTATTACTTGCAAAAAGTAAGGTGTGATTAATGTTAGTTGTGTTTATGTATTAGGTGTACTGTTTTTGGCTTCTAACCTCCAGGTACGCCTGGCAAACACGTATTTCGTTAATCAGGAAAACGTTTTTTGAAGTGGGTCTCAGTCGCATGACCACTTGCTCACTGTTGCTTCTTACTTTAACAACGTTATCACCCTTATACCCATCAAGTCAAAAGATTATTGCTCAGAGACCTCTAGTGGATGGTCCAAAAAATGTTTTCGAGACTGCCGGAGATAAAGTGACAGAGGAACGGGTGCGGATTAAACTCATAAGGAAAAGGATACTTATGTACAGTTTATATAATAATAATAATAATAATAATAATAATAATAATAATAATAATAATAATAATAATAATTATTATTATTATTATTATTATTATTATTATTATTATTATAATAATAATAATAATAATAATAATAATAATAATAATAATAATAATAATAATAATAATAATAATGTTAATATCTTTATTTCTGCAATTACAAGTACAAGGTACACAGTCCTAGCTGACATCAATGACTTACTACACTATAGAAAGCCCTTTGTTATGCAGAGCATTTCGGGCAAATTAGGTCAAATTTCTCCCAGGATACGACCCACACCAATCAACTAACACTCAGATTATTTTACTAATGAACCTCAGTGTGTGAGGTGAGTGCACTACCAATCGAGCTACGGGACACCTGTATCACCATACCATTGCTCACCTGTGAATTTTCGGACTCATCCGCCATGGGTTCGACCCCTCCCCCGTTCCCTGACTCATTTACAATCGTGTTTTTGCGATTTCCTGAGTCAAGAAGCTTTGGAAAGAACAGAGCTGTGTTCAGATTTCTTAGTGTTCCAAGGGGGAAGGGATATTCATGTATTAATTCCTGTCGAATGCTGGAAAGTGCAGGAGAGAAAGAGAAAAATAGAGTAGAAAGAAGGACAAAGAAAAAGAGTTAGGGAGAGAGAGAGAGAGATTAAGAGAGAAGGTAAGTTCTTAGCTCCATTTGCCTCTTTCAGTTTAGGGAGCTGAATTGAAATCGATTGGTGGGTCGTGTTACGGTAGAGAAGGTTCAGACTTGTCCCGTTGGGGAGACTAAACATGTGTGTGGTATTGCTACACATCTTCTCTAGATAGATGACACCAGGGAAGAGAGAGAGAGAGAGAGAGAGAGAGAGAGAGAGAGAGAGAGAGAGAGAGAGAGAGAGAGAGAGAGAGAGAGAGAGAGAGAGAGAGAGAGAGAGAGAGAGAGAAATACAGAAGCAGGAAGGGAGAGGGGGAAAAAATAAGGGATAGTGGAAAAACAAAACAGCATAGAGTGAAGAATAAAAATTTGCAATACCGTTGTTGGAACAATTCACCAAACATTGTCAAATAACAACTGAGCGAGAAAGAGGCAGGGAAGGCCAGAGGAACGAACACGGGGAGGAGTAGGTGCAGGAGTAGTAGTAATAGTAGTAGTAGTAATAGTAGTAGTAGTAGTAATAGTAGTGGTGTGGCTAGTACTACTACTCCACCACTACGATCACCACTAATACTACTACTAATAATATTATTACTACTACTGCTATCCGGCTCCTCCTTTTGCCCGTTCTGCCTTCTGGCCTTCCCTATCTCTTTCTCTTTCTCCTAAATGCTCGTGTTCGGTGAATCAACATAGAGTAGCCTGTTTACATGTAAATGTTTAAAATATATAGACTGTCAGGGTTAGTAAAACGAATCGACTGTCAGGAGTCATTAAAGCAGATCGAGCGTAAAAAAAATCGATTTTAGGGTCATTTTGGCCATAATCTGCATCGTTTCTAACCCTAAATGCACAGGGGAGACTACGCCTAATGGAGTGTGTTATATATAATGCTCAGCGACTGCGCTAGGGTCAGGAAAGTTACATTTTTACCGCTGCACCACCAACCAAGATTACTTTAATCATTAAAAGAGAAATTAAAGACATCTCTCAATGAGTAAACCCTTGGATACGACAGCCCACTGTGTATATACACTGCTGCTCTCAGTACATGCTACTGAAAGGCGATATATATATACATATATATGTATATATATATATGTATATATATATATATATACATATATATGTATATATATATGTATATATATATACATATATATGTATATGTCGTGCCGAATATGTAAAACTGGTCAGTTAGCAAGAACTCATTTAAAATTAAGTCCTTTCTGAAATTTTCTCTTATACGTTTAAAGATATATTTTTTTCATTAATGTTAATGTAAAAATTTTCAATTTTGGACCAAAAGAATCTTAGAAAACTTACCTAACCTTATTATAACAAGAGCAATTTATTTTAGCCTAACCCAACTAAATATATTTTAAATACGTTTACAATAATTTAGTACTAAACAAACACAATCAAATATATTTTTTTAGTTAGGTTCAGAATGATTTTGGCGAAATTATTGCATACACAAATTTTCACTTGTCCTATATGGCAAGATAAGTGTTGCTAATTAAGCCAAGTTCGCAAGTTCTGCCTATTCGGCACGACATGTATATATATATATATATATATATATATATATATATATATATATATATATATATATATATATATATATATATATATATATATATATATATATATATATATATATATATATATATATATATACATAGAGTAGTGAAATATGGCATTTAGGAAAACATAAAAGGTTCCTCCTGCAGGGGGAGGCAAGATCATTTCAGAACCCGTTAAGCACTATCGAGTCCTGTATCAACTACATCTTTTGTTTTTACCCTCTCGAGTTTCGTAAATCGTTCAGTACTCGTACTTATTTTTGTCCAGCGGTGGAGAAAATAGATTTATGTAATTTATTTTCCAGCTATATGATTCTGGTTAAATTCAAGAAGAAGAAGAAGAAGAAGAAGAAGAAGAAGAAGAAGAAGAAGAAGAAGAAGAAGAAGAAGAAGAAGAAGAAGAAGAAGAAGAAGAAGAAGAAATTTAAGGTATATAGAATGAGGTAGATTACCTGTTATCTTCCGTCACTCCTTTTTAGTGTCCGAGAGAGAAACATCGTTATTTATTGGATAACTATTGCTTCCCAGGGAACATGTTCGGTAGCACTAAAAAAACAAAAAAAAGCTTAATGCAACTTAGTATTTCTAAGAATTATTGTAGTTTAGTGACAAGCGTGCTTGGTAGAAATTTGTTCTTCGATGCTTGAGTTATTGGTTAAGTTAACATGTAGTCTAACAAATGTGTTCTAAAGCTTTTCTGAAGTTCTAACTTGGTTTCGCGATCTTGATGCGGAGACGTGTGCCAATGATCTCTTCAAGGCTTAGAAATATAGTAATAGTAGTAATAGTAGTAGTGGTAGCAACAGCTGTAGTAGTAGTAGTAGTAGCAGTAGTAGTAGCAGTAGTAGTAGTAGTGGTAGCAACAGATGTAGTCGTAGTAGTAGTAGTAGTAGTAGTAATGGTAACGACAGCTGTAGTAGTAGTAGTAGTAGTAGTAGTAGTAGTGGTAGCGACAGCTGTAGCAGTAGTAGTAGTAGTAGTAGTAGTAGTAGTGGTAGCGACAGCTGTAGTAGTAGTAGTAGTAGTAGTAGTAGTGGTAGCGACAGCTGTAGTAGTAGTAGTAGTAGTAGTGGTGGTAGCAACAGCTGTAGTAGTAGTAGTAGTAGTAGTAGTGGTAGCGACAGCTGTAGTAGTAGTAGTAGTGGTAGCAACAGCTGTAGTAGTAGTAGTGGTAGCAACAGATGTAGTAGTAGTAGTAGTAGTATTGGTAGCAACAGCTGTAGTAATAGTAGTAGTAGTAGTAGTAGTAGTAGTAGTAGCAACAGCTGTAGTAGTAGTAGTAGTAGTGGTAGCAACAACTGTAGTAGTAGTAGTAGTAGTAGTGGTAGCAACAGCTGTAGTAGTAGTAGTAGTAGTAGTAGTAGTAGTAGCAGAAGCAGTAGCAGTAGCAGTAGTAGTAGTGACTGTAGTAGTACCAGCAGTAGTAGTAGTAGTAGTAGTAGCAATAGTATTAGTAGTAATAATAATAATAATAATAATAATAATAATAATAATAATAATAATAATAATAATAATAATAATAATAATAGCAACAAAAACTAGAGGTATAAGTGCAAAGGTCAGTATTAACACTGTCTAAAAATATATTTCGTAACTGATCCCTGATCCTGACCCCTTGATCCTGACCTCTTCCTGACCACTGACCTAATTTTCCACCATTTGTATCCCCCTTATGTGGGTAACTTTCACCTTTATCAGCTTTCCACAGATTTCTGAGGGCGACAATATTTTCCAGCTTGATCTTCGCTCTACTTTCCTCTAAGAATAAATTCTGTATATATAACTGTATATATATATATATATATATATATATATATATATATATATATATATATATATATATATATATATATATATATATATATATATATATATATATATATATATATATATATATATATATATATATATATATATATATATATATATATATATATATATATATATATATATATATATATATATATATATATATATATATATATATATATATATCCAAAACAATCACTGTGAAGGATAGTGAAATTCCAAGCGCTTTCGTTACTTCTCACATTATCAAGGAACTATCCTTTATATTATATTTACTCAGCAAGTTTCTTCTACACTTGATAGAACAGGTGTTTATGCATTTTTTTCATTCTTTTATCGTGTTGTGGTTCTTATGGGCGTGTCGCTCGCTGGAGAATCAGGCCATGGGGAAAATAGTGGTTTTGAAAAGCAAATATCGTCAAAAGGACGAGAGTAAGGAATGATGAGGACACACACACACACACACACGCACACACACACACACACAACTACACACACACACACACACACACACACACACACACACACACACACACACACACACACACACACACACACACACACACACACACACACACACACACACACACACACACACACACACACACACACACACACACACACACACACACACACACACACACACACACACACACACACACACACATGCAAAATCATGGAGAAGATTATCAGGAGAAGAGTGGTGGAACACCTAGAAAGGAACGATCTCATCAACAGCAGCCAACATGGTTTCAGAGACGGGAAATCCTGTGTCACAAACCTACTGGAGTTCTATGACATGGTGACAGCAGTAAGACAAGAGAGAGAGGGGTGGGTGGATTGTATTTTCTTGGACTGCAAGAAGGCGTTTGACACGGTTCCACACAAGAGATTAGTGCAAAAACTGGAGGACCAAGCAGGGATAACAGGGAAGGCACTACAATGGATCAGGGAATACTTGTCAGGAAGACAGCAGCGAGTCATGGTACGTGGCGAGGTGTCAGAGTGGGCACCTGTGACCAGCGGGGTCCCACAGGATTCAGTCCTAGGACCAGTGCTGTTTCTGGTATTTGTGAACGACATGACGGAAGGAATAGACTCTGAGGTGTCCCTGTTTGCAGATGACGTGAAGTTGATGAGAAGAATTCACTCGATCGAAGACCAGGCAGAACTACAAAGGGATCTGAACAGGCTGCAGACCTGGTCCAGCAATTGGCTCCTGGAGTTCAATCCCACCAAGTGCAAAGTCATGAAGACTGGGGAAGGGCAAAGAAGACCGCAGACGGAGTACAGTCTAGGGGGCCAGAGACTACAAACCTCACTCAAGGAAAAAGATCTTGGGGTGAGTATAACACCAGGCACATCTCCTGAAGCGCACATCAACCAAATAACGGCTGCAACATATGGGCGCCTAGCAAACCTCAGAACAGCATTCCGACACCTCAATAAGGAATCGTTCAGGACCCTGTACACCGTGTACGTTAGGCCCATATTGGAGTATGCGGCACCAGTTTGGAACCCACACCTAGCCAAGCAAGTAAAGAAACTAGAGAAAGTGCAAAGGTTTGCAACAAGACTAGTCCCAGAGCTAAGAGGTATGTCCTACGAGGAGAGGTTAAGGGAAATCAACCTGACGACATTGGAGGACAGGAGAGATAGGGGGAACATGATAACGACATACAAAATACTGAGAGGAATTGACAAGGTGGACAAAGACAGGATGTTCCAGAGATTGGACACAGTAACAAGGGGACACAGTTGGAAGTTGAAGACACAGATGAATCACAGGGATGTTAGGAAGTATTTCTTCAGCCATAGAGTAGTCAGGAAGTGGAATAGTTTGGGAAGCGATGTAGTAGAGGCAGGATCTATACATAGCTTTAAGCAGAGGTATGATAAAGCTCACGGTTCAGGGAGAGTGACCTAGCAGCGACCAGTGAAGAGGCGGGGCCAGGAGCTCGGACTCGACCCCTGCAACCTCAACTAGGTGAGTACAACTAGGTGAGTATACACACACACACACACATTTCAGTCTTCCTTAAAAATTCTATTGCTCTATTTACAACTCAAAGTAACTAATCAGACAGGTTCTGGAACATACATCACATAATCTACCAACATAACACAGTTCCTATCTAACTACCTATGTACCTAGGTATGTACTTACCTAGTTTAACTAATCACCCATCCCTCATTAACTAATTACCTATGTATCTTCCTCTTTAACACATCAATTTCATATCTGCCTATGTCGCGTGGGGTTCATATGCTGGAATTGCCAAAATAACACATTTCGGACGCCTGGTAACTTGTTATTATGAGTACTAGAGGAGGAGCCGTGAAGCCGTCGTCTCTGATGCCTTCAAACATAACATACTACTAAGCCTATGCATTCAAGTGCCTAATTATCTGTTTATATATCTATGTTCATACCTAACTATTTACCTAGATACCTACGTACGTACCTACCTAAGCATCTTCCTACTTTCATTGTAATTACGTGGGAACTATTTGTATTAATAATGTAAACTACGCTGACCACTTCGCACTGCTGACTGATACGTGTATATGTATTCATATGTATACATATGTACAAACACACACACACACACACACACACACACACACACACACACACACACACACACACACACACACACACACACACACACACACACACACACACACATATATATATATATATATATATATATATATATATATATATATATATATATATATAAATATATAAATTTTTTTAACAAGTCGGCCGTCTCCCACCGAGGCAGGGTGACCCAAAAAGAAAGAAAATCCCCAAAAAGAAAATACTTTCATCATCATTCAACACTTCCACCTCACTCACACATAATCACTGTTTTTGCAGATTATTATTATTATAATAAAGGGGGGAAGCGCTAAACCCGGAGGATTATACAGCGCCTTGGGGGATGTGGAAGGCATTCAGGCTTAATTCGGGAACATAAGAACATAAGAACATAAGAAAGAAGGAACACTGCAACAGGCCTACTGACCCATACGGTCAGATACAATTCCGTAAATCAAGAGCCCCTCACCAACATCAAGGAACCTTCCTTGAAGGGTGTTTTTGCAGAGGTGCTCAGAACACAACAGTTTGGAAGCATATACGTATAAAGATACACAACATATCCCTCCAAACTGCTAATATCCCGAGCTCCTCCTTTAAAGTGCAGGCATTGTACTTCCCATTTCCCGGACTCAAGTCCGGCTATATAAAAATAACCGGTTTCCCTGAATCCCTACAGCTAAATATTACTCTGCTCACACTCCAACGGATAGTCAGGTCCCAAATATCATTTGTCTCCATTCACTCCTATCGAACACGTTCATGCACGCCTGCTGGAAGTTCAAGCCCCTCGCCCAAAAAACCTCCCTTACCCCTTCCTTCCAACCTTTTCGAGGAAACGTTTCGCCACACAGTGGCTTCATCAGTCCATACGAAGGAGAAACTTCTGTTCTTCAAGTTTCTCCTTCGTATGGACTGATGAAGCCACTGTGTGGCGAAACGTTTCCTTAATAAAGATACCCAAGAGTTGCATATGTGTCTAATTTATCTTTCTTTCCCTACAGATTTATATGCTCTCCATGTCATTCTACTTTGATCCATTCTCTCTAAATGACCAAACCACCTCAACAACCCCTCTTCAGCCCTCTGACTAATACTTTTATTAACTCCACACCTTCTCCTAATTTCCACACTCAGAATTTTCTGCATAATATTTACACCACACATTACCCTTAGACAGAACATCTCCACTGCCTCCAACCGTCTCCTCGCTGCTGCATTCACAACCCAAGCTTCACACCCATATAAGAGTGTTGGTATTACTATATTTTCATGCATTCTATTCTTTGCCTCCATAGATAACGTTTTTTGTCTCCACATATACCTCAACGCACCACTCACTGTTTTTCCCCTCATCAATTCTATGATTAACCTCATCCTTCATAAATCCATCCGCCGACACGTCAACTCCCAAGTATCTGAAAACATTCACTTCTTCCATACTCCTCCTCCCCAATTTGATATCCAAGTTTTCTTTATCTAAATGATTTGATACCCTCATCACCTTACTCTTTTCTATGTTCACTTTCAACTTTCTACCTTTACACACACTACCTTTACACACTAACCTTTGCAATTTTTCTTTAGAATCTCTTATAAACACAGTATCATCAGCAAAAAGCAATTATGTCAATTCCCATTTTGTATTTGATTCCCCATAATTTAATCCCACCCCTCTCCTGAACACCCTAGCATTTACTTCTTTTACAACCCCATCTATAAATATATTAAACAACCATGGTGATATTACACATCCCTGTCTAGGACCTAATTTTACTGGGAAGTAGTCTCCCTCTCTTCTACACATCCTAACCTGAGCCTCACTATCCTCATAAAAACTCTTTACAGCATTTAGTAACTTACCCCCTATTCCATATACTTGCAACATCTGCCACATTGCTCCCCTACCCACTCTATCATATGCCTTTTCTAAATCCATAAATGCAATGAAAACTTCCCTACCTTTATCTAAATACTGTTCGCATATATGCTTCAGTGTAAACACTTGATCTACACATCCCCTACCCACTCTAAAACCTCCTTGCTCATCCGCAATTCAACATTCTGTCTTACCTCTAATTCTTTCAATTATAACCCTACCATACACTTTTCCTGGTATACTCAGTAAACTTATTCCTCCATAATTTTTACAATCTCTTTTGTCTCCCTTCCCTTTATATAAAGGGACTATACACGCTCTCCGCCAATCCCTAGGTACCTTCCCCTTTTTCATACATTTATTAAACAAAAATACCAACCACTCCAACACTATGTCCCCCCCTGCTTTTAACATTTCTGTCATGATCCTGTCAGTTCCAGCTGCTTTACCCCCTTTCATTCTACGAAATGCCTCACGCACCTCCCCCACACTCACATCCTGTTCTTCTTCACTCCTAAAAGATGGTATACCTCCCTGTCCAGTGCATGAAATTACCTCTTCCCTTTCTTCATCGACATTTAAAAGTTCCTCAAAGTATTCTCGCCATCTACCCAAAACCTCCATCTCTCCATCTACTAACTCCCCTACTCTGTTTTTAACTGACAAATCCATTTGTTCTCTAGGCTTTCTTAACTTGTTTAACTCACTCCAAATTTTTTTCTTATTTTCATTAAAATTTCTTGACAGTGCCTCTCCCACTCTATCATCTGCTCTCCTTTTACACTCTCTTACCACTCTCTTCACCTTTCTTTTACTCTCCATATACTCTACTCTTCTTATAACACTTCTGCTTTGTAAAAACCTCTCATAAGCTAACTTTTTCTCTTTTATCACACCCTTTACTTCATCATTCCACCAATCACTCCTCTTTCCTCCTGCACCCACCCTCCTATAACCACAAACTTCTGCCCCACATTCTAATACTGCATTTTTAAAACTATTCCAACCCTCTTCAACTCCCCCCCCCACTACTTATACTTGCACCAGCCCACTGTTCTGCCAATAGTTGCTTATATCTCACTCAAACTTCCTCCTCCCTTAGTTTATACACTTTCACCTCCCTCTTGCTTGTTGTTGCCTTTTTCCTCTTTTCCCATTTACTTTCTTACTCTAACTGTAGCTACAACTAAATAATGATCCGATATATTAGTTGCCCCTCTATAAACGTGTACATCCTGAAGCCGACCCATCATCCAATACATAATCTAACAAACTACTTTCATTACGTGCTACATCATACCTTGTATATTTATTTATTCTCTTCTTCATAAAATATGTATTACTTATTACCATACCTCTTTCTAGACATAGTTCAATTAAAGGCTCCCCATTTTCATTTACCCCTGGCACCCCAAATTCACCTACTACTCCCTTCACAACATTTTTGCCCACTTTAGCATTGAAATCCCCAACTACCATTACTCACTTGGTTCAAAACTCCCCACGCATTCACTCAACATTTCCCAAAATCTCTCTCTCTCCTCTACACTTCTCTCTTCTCCAGGTGCATATACGCTTACTATAACCCACTTTTCACATCGAATCTTTATTTTACTCCACATAATCCTTGAATTAATACATTTATAGTCCCTCTTTTCCTGCCATAACTTATCCTTCAACATTATTACTACTCCTTCTTTAGCTCTAACTCTATTTGAAACCCCTGACCCAATCCCACTTATTCCTCTCCACTGAAACTCTCCCACCCCCTTCAGCTTTGTTTCACTTAAAGCCAGGACATCCAGCTTCTTCTCATTCATAACATCCACAATCATCTCTTTCTTATCATTTGCACAACATAAGAACATAAGAACATAAGAACGAAGGAACACTGCAGCAGACCTACTGACCCATGCGAGGCAGGTCCAAGTCTCCTACCGGCTTAAGCCAATGCACCCAACCTAGTCAGGTCAGGTCACATTGACTTAAGGGAGGAACACGGCAACCGTCCTGGTAGCACAAGCTAATCAGGTCCAACTCACACCCACCCACACCCACTCATGTATTTATCCAACCTATTTTTAAAGCTACACAACGTTCTGGCCTCTATAACTGTACTTGGGAGTTTGTTCCACTCATCCACAACTCTATTACCAAACCAGTACTTTCCTATATCCTTCCTGAATCTGAATTTTTCTAACTTAAAACCATTGCTGCGAGTCCTGTCTAGGCTAGATATTTTCAGCACACTATTTACATCCCCTTTATTTATTCCTGTCTTCCATTTATACACCTCAATCATATCCCCCCTAATTCTACGTCTTTCTAGAGAGTGAAGATTCAAGGCCCTTAGTCTATCCTCATAGGGAAGGTTTCTGATACATGGGATCAACTTTGTCATCCTCCTTTGTACATTTTCCAGAGCATTTATATCCATTCTGTAATACGGTGACCAAAACTGTGCATCATAATCTAAATGAGGCCTAACCAAGGATGTATAGAGTTGAAGAACAACCTGAGGACTCCTATTATTTATGCTTCTTGATATAAAGCCAAGGATTCTATTAGCTTTATTGCGAACACTTATGCACTGTTGTCTTGGTTTCAGATTACTGCTAACCAGTACTCCTAAATCTTTTTCGCAATCCGTAATATTAAGATCTACATTATTTAGTTTATATGTTGCATGGTTATTGTCCTGTCCAACATTTAGAACTTTGCATTTGTCTATATTAAACTGCATCTGCCACTTCTCCGACCACTGCATCAGTCTACTCAAATCTTCCTGGAGTGCTCTAATGTCCTCTTCAGAATGAATTCGACGGCCTATTTCGGTGTCATCAGCAAACTTGCTGATGTCGCTCTTTATGCCCTCATCTATGTCGTTTATGTAGATTGTGAACAGCAGGGGGCCCAACACTGACCCCTGTGGAACACCGCTCGTGACGCTTCCCCATTCTGATTTCTTCCCATTTATGCAAACTCTCTGCTGCCTATTTGTCAACCATGCCTCTATCCAGGAAAAAATTTCTCCTCCTATTCCATGTGCCTTAATTTTCCTCAATAGTCTCTGATGTGGGACCCTGTCAAAAGCCTTACTGAAGTCCATATACACAATATCATATTCATTACCATGATCTACCTCCTCAAATACCTTAGTGAAAAAAGTTAACAAATTCGTAAGGCAGGAACGCCCCTTTGTAAAACCATGCTGAGATTCGTTGATTAATTTATGCTTTTCAAGGTGGCTACGAACTGCCTCGGCAATTATTGATTCCATAAATTTTCCCACTATGGAGGTTAGGCTTATTGGTCTATAGTTTGAAGCTAAGGACCTGTCACCTGCTTTGAAAATAGGTATCACATTTGCCATTTTCCACTTATCTGGCACCATGCCAGTTTGTAGTGATATGTTGAAAAGATTAGCCAAAGGTTTGCTAAGCTCCTCTTTACATTCCTTTAGAACCCTTGCATACAGTTCATCAGGGCCTGGGGATTTGTTAGGTTTTAATTTATCTATTTGCCTAAGGACCATGTCACTTGTGACCCTAATCGTGCACAGTTTATTATCGTCCTGTTCCACATAATTTATCATTTCTGGAATATCGCTAGTATCCTCCTGTGTAAAAACTGAGAGGAAGTATGTGTTAAAACTTCTACACATTTCCTTATCACTGTCAGTGAGCTGACCCGAGGAACTTTTGAGTGGGCCTATCTTGTCCCTGATCTTACTTCTGTATACCTGAAAGAATCCTTTTGGGTTAGTCTTCGAATCTCTTGCAACTTTAACCTCATAATCTCTTTTTGCTTTTCTAATTCCTTTTTTTATTTCTCTCTTTAACTGAATATATCGATTTCTTAATTGCCCCTCTCCTCTTTTGATTTGCCTCTATATGCCTCTCTTTTGACCAATTAGATATTTTAATATATTGTTCATCCATTTAGGATCATTTTTGTTTGATCTGATTTCCCTATTTGGAACATAATTTGACTGAGCAGCTAGAACTATGCCCTGGAAAGCGTCATATCGGCATCCATCACCACCTACCTGACCCTTAGTCAGGTCATTCCAGTTCAGCCCACCTAAGTAATTTTTCAGTCCTATGAAATCAGCCAAGCGGAAGTCAGGGACAGAGACTTGATTGGCATTATTAGGGAAAAGGGGTTACTAGCCCATTTTTCCCGGCATAAATAAATATATATATATATATATATATATATATATATATATATATATATATATATATATATATATATATATATATATATATATATGTATATATATATATATATATATATATATATATATATATATATATATATATATATATATATATATATATATATATATATATATATATATATATATATATATATATATATATATATATATATATAGCTAAGAAGTTTATGGCTGAGTTTAACATCCTGTAAAGTAAGAGACATGACGGAGGTCATGTTCATGTCACATAGGAAGTCTTAAAAATAATTATACAATCACTGCGAAGCTTTACGTTTGTTCTCTTTGTTATTGTACAGGGTAGATACACCGACAGGTGTATTTTTTCTTAGTGTATATACTCTGAGAGTTTACTTTAACCTCTGTTTTAGGGATTAAAGTATTCTTGTCTGAGGGTGAAAAAAATTACGTGCTGGTATAATGACCCTGGTGTAGTCGATAGGCTTTAACCCCCCATAGCCATCTTTGTTATTGCACTCTGGGCAAACTATCGTGCATGGTTGTTGAACCATTCAAGGTTTTCTCATATAATAGCAGCAACAGCAGCAGCAGCAACAGCAGCAGCAGCAACAGCAACAGCAACAGCAACAGCAACAACAACAGCAACAGCTGCTGCTGTTTCTTAATTCCTGCAAATCTCCTACAATTTTCCTCTTATTTTTAACGCAACTAAAAATTAGTAACAGCTTTGCAAGAGCTGATGAATTTCTTCAATAAGTCGTAGTTAATGTCTGTGCTTATGTCTGCCAGGGCGGCCATTTATTGCACCTTCTTTATTTCTTCCTCTTTCTGTGAGTCTCCTCTGTATCTTCTCTTTACATGCTCTGTTTTTCTTCTCTGTGCTCTCTGTAGCTGTTTTGTGACTGCTCTTTTCCCGCTCTGTGCCTGCTTTGTACTTGCTCTTTCTGTTGTGTGTCTGCTCTCTGCCTACTCTGTAGCCGCGTTGCATCTGTTCTGTGTCTGCTGTTCTGTGCCTGCTCTGTTCCTGTTCTTTATAATCTCTGTGTCTGTCCTTCAACTACTCGGCATCTCTTGTGTCAGTTCCCTACGCGTTCTGTCTTTTCTGTGTCTGCCCTGTATCTGCTTCGTGTCTGCTCTGTGCTGCGCTGCACCGCGGCTACATAACACTTAACTGTTCCACACAGTTCCCCCACTTTCATTATCCAGTAATTTATCTTCTTCAAGTTTGTGTGTGGTTTCCAGCGTCTTCCGAATCGTATGTATTTCTCTTAAATATTTTTTTCGCTCTGAAATATTGAGAGCTGAGAATAAAGAATAAAAAAATGGCTATGACGGTTGATGGTGCAAGTCGGAGAGAAACGTCGTTCGACATTTCATTCTCCCATGTGCAGTTTATTCGTGTATTTAGAGTTGATTTATTACCTGTTGCTTCGTTGCCTTATTTATCTCCGCTCTTGATATTATAATCCAAAAAAAGCGCTTAGTATAAAAAATTTCTCATCATAATCGGAGAAATTTTTGTTTATTCTACCCGATCTTCAGGCTCTAAGCAGATTTGTAATGGCTGAAAGCCGAGTATGATTGCTGCACGTCAGAATGTGCATGATTTATCAGCATTGTAATCTGAGACATCCATGGTTATTAATGTACTCATTTTGCCTGATTTCTCACGATTTGAGTTTATACATGTTACTCTTGTAACTCCAAGTTCTCTTTTGTCTTTATAAAGTTCCATGACAGTTTTAACAGAGTTCTGGAGTAGCGGGTATGTTACAATGGATTGCGAATAGGATATGCGAATAAGGGTGACTGAGACGCTCGACCCGCGGTCCTTAAATTGACAGTCCGACTCTCTACCGTCTCTTCTAACCTTTGTTTATTACAACATAATTTGAGTTACAAGGATATGTGTTGAGTTGTGAATGGATTGTAGTGAGTGCTGTAAACTGTAACCACTATAAGCAGTAAGAATTTGTAATTATATAGAAACATCAAAGCCTTGGATCAGAGGATCAGAAGCGTTAAACAGCTCTCATAGCAAGTCACAGCATCTCTCGCCCGAGGGACCTTGTGACAATCTCTCTTTCTGGACAAGGTTATACACACAGAGAGGTATTTATCTCTCAGTTTATATTCGCTAAAAGTTTACTTTAATCCCTATTTTAGGGATTAAAATATCTCTGATGGAGAGGTGTACAACTGACTTACAGACTTACTGACTCTCGTGTATCTGATAAGCTTTGAACCTAATAAGCCATTTAACCATGAAGACATTCTCCCCGGATACCTCTCAAGGGAGGTTGTCTGATGCTGGTAAGGGGCTCTTGATCTAAGGAATTAGATCCGTGCTCCAATTCCTTGCATCGAGCCTGAATGCCTTCCCATCCCTCCAGGAGGATTGCGTGTCCCCTAAGGGTTTAGCGTTCCCCCTATGAAATAATAATGATCCCACTAGACAATCTAGACTAGAGACACCTGAAGAACCCACCAACACAGCTGTGTGATCTTCCAAGTCTTCACCTGGAAGATTGTTGTAAGGCAGTGGTTCCCAAACTGGGGGTAAATTACCCCCTGAGGGTAATTTAACCATTTTTGGGGGGTAATGGAGGGGTGACAGAAAAAAAGTTATGAATTCTGAAAATCAAGAAAACAATGCGGTACCCGGTATGAGGATTATTGTTAACTTTGTCTTAGTATATAAAGTTGTAAAGTAAACCTATTATAAGTAAGTAATAAAGTTAAACCAAATAACAATAAACATCAAAAACTAATATACAGTATTAGAAAAAGAAGAAATATATAGCTAAGTGTGTGGAAACCCAAAAATATTTTGACAAGTATGCTTCAGGACAAAAGTCACTCAGTAGCCCAGATCGACCTGTCCAGTACGCGTCACTCACTTCCTGAGGCTGCCTCTATTTCACACTGTCAGTTTATCTGTGAGCATCAGCCGAGGTAGACATAAGCTGGTATGTATGTGTACTGCCCTGTGCAGTATATAGTTAGTATTTACCCACTGTTACTGTGAATTTGTAGCTATTATTAATTTTATATATAATGTATGTGTGGTTCTTACGTTTTCAATGGTTTTGCTAGGATTAGCAGAGTATGCGAGGCTGTATACGTTCACGTTTAGCCATATATATCAATAATAACAACATTTTGTGAAAGGGGTAACATGCTTTATGTGGCATGTTAAATTGGGTAACAAGCTGAAAAAGTTTGGGAACCACTGTTGTAAGGTATGCTGAGGAAGATCGATGTATGTTTCTTATTGTTATCCTTGTTGTTGTGGTTGTTGTTGTTGTTGTTGTGGTTGTTTTTGTTGTTTTTGTTGTTGTTGAAGCCGTTGTTGTTGTGGCTGCTGTTGTGGTTGTTGTTGTGGCTAATGTTGTGGTTGTTGTTGTTGTTGTGGTTGTTGTTGTTGTGGTTGTTGTTGTTGTGGTTGTTGTTGTGGCTGTTGTGATTGTGGTTGTTGTTGTTGTTGTTGTAGCTGTTGTGGTTGTTGTTGTGGCTGTTGTGGTTGTGGTTGTTGTTGCTGTGGTTGTTGTTGTGGCTGTTGTGGTTGTGGTTGTTGTTGTTGTGGTTGTTGTTGTGGCTGTTGTGGTTGTTATTGTTGTGGTTGTTGTGGCTGTTGTGGTTGTTGTTGTTGTGGCTGTTGTGGTTGTTGTTGCGGCTGTTTTGGTTGTGGTTGTTGTTGTTGTTGTGGCTGTTGTGGTTGTTGTTGTGGATGTTGTCTCCTCGTTGCCATTAATTGTAGTTATTGCTGGTTTATGAGGGAGCGATAAGGCCGTAGGGGATCATGTGCAGTTCGTCGGGAAAGAGAGGTAGTCCAAGCCCTTGTTCAAATTCCTTAGATCAAGAGCAGTGACCAGCGAACGTCAACAGAGACGAATTCACTCGTGAACGACGACGATTGGCCTCAGAGTAACGTAACGATTTTGCATCTATTTGTCTGTCATCTGTTCAGACGAAGCCCTGGCGATTTACAGGACTGTCACCCTTAGAAGCGACACATAATGGAGCCCCCACACAAGACCATTAAAGGGATTTAGCGAACAAAGAAGTAAGCAACTTCCCAGAAGAAGATGCAGGACTACGCTATGTAATGTTCCGCGCTACACTATATTTATGTCTTGATAATGTTCCCGTGGGGAGCTTACTGGAGATAAGAGAGAGAATCTTATCAAATCCTTATCGAGGATATTGTAGGCCTGAGAGACCGCAGGCACTAAGTCGCCTATAAGGAGGTTCGTGGAAGGATAACGTAGCCTCGAAGGCTAGACTATCACACACAGCGGTGAGTTTCAATCTGGAAAACTCTTAAAGAGGACCACCTGCAGAGCCACACAGGTGGAAGAGACAGCCAGCCGAAATGTGGTTAAAAAGATACATAAAACAACCCTATCCTTCATTAAGCCAACGGTTCGTTTCGCAGCTTGATAAAGTTCACCACTGAGCGAAACGTTGTCTAATGAACGCTTGCCCAAATTCGATCCACGAAATCTTGGTATTACGACTGTAAACAAATCCCGGAAAGAGAGGCGAGTCCTAAACTTGGCAAACCAGTTGTTAGCGCACTGGCCTACGAGTCTGAGAACTCGCAGGCCATGGATTCGAACCCCACCCGTTCTGTGATTATCTTGCTTAGATCTAACTTCATTTGTTTTACCTTGATAAGCAGTGAAAGTTGAAGTGTATACAAGTGCCTTAGTCTTGCACTCAATGCGCCATTTTACAACGTATTAAAAAGGTATCTTTCCCCTTATTCCACATCCGTATTTCAATAGATACATTAAGACCAATAAAAAAATAGTCTTCGGTCTAACAAGCCCAATAATAATTAAATATAAATAATATAATATAATGTAAAAAGTAATAAGATATTATATATATATATATATATATATATATTATATAAAAAATAATAACAGGATAACTAATGAGACAGATACCAAGAATAATGAGTTGATGATTCGAAGGATGAGTTGATGATTCAAAGGATGAGTTGATGATTCGAAGGATGAGTTGATGATTCGAAGGATGAGTTGATGATTCGTAGGATGAGTTGATGATTCAAAGTCTCAGTAGTAGTAACCAGTTACCAGTAACCAGTGTACCAGTAGTTGACTCACTACCAACCGTCTCTGCCTGAGTCACTGTCTATTCATATTGTGCTGACCACAGCAGTATTCAAAGACCCCCTCACATATGGGTACTGTGGGCGGCCAGTCAGTGTTACGAGAGTGAGCAAGGAGACAAGGTTACGGCTGTTAGGGCGCTTCCCACATTATCCGTAATTATACGTACTTCCAGCCTACGTGAGTATTACTTTACCCTATCCACGTGTACGAACTCCCACATGATAAAAGGATGAGTTGATGATTCGAAGGATGAGTTGATGATTCGAAAGATGAGCTGATGATTTGTAGGATGAGTTGATGATTCGAAGGATGAGTTGATGATTCGAAGGATGAGTTGATGATTCGAAGGATGAGTTGATGATTCGAAGGACGAGTTGATGATTTGAAGGATGAGTTGATGATTCGTAGGATGAGCTGATGATTCGAAGGATGAGTTGATGATTCGAAGGATGAGTTGATGATTCGTAGGATGAGTTGATGATTCGAAGGATGAGTTGATGATTCAAAGGATGAGTTGATGATTCGAAGGATGAGTTGATGATTCAAAGGATGAGTTGATGATTCGAAGGATGAGTTGATGATTCGTAGGATGAGTTGATGATTCGAAGGATGAGTTGATGATTCGAAGGATGAGTTGATGATTCAAAGGATGAGTTGATGATTCGAAGGATGAGTTGATGATTCGAAGGATGAGTTGATGATTCGAAGGATGAGTTGATGATTCGTAGGATGAGTTGATGATTCGAAGGATGAGTTGATGATTCAAAGGATGAGTTGATGATTCGAAGGATGAGTTGATGATTCAAAGGATGAGTTGATGATTCGAAGGATGAGTTGATGATTCGTAGGATGAGTTGATGATTCGAAGGATGAGTTGATGATTCGAAGGATGAGTTGATGATTCGAAGGATGAGTTGATGATTCGAAGAATAAGTTGATGATTCGAAGGATGAGTTGATGATTCAAAGGATGAGTTGATGATTCGAAGGATGAGTTGATGATTCGAAAGATGACCTGATGATTCGAAAGATGAGCTGATGATTCGAAAGATGAGCTGATGATTCGAAAGATGAGCTGATGATTCAAAAGATGAGCTGATGGTTCGATCACTAGCCCTAGCAAACAGCAAGCTTCGAAGAAACTAATGGAAATAATGGTAGAACACGCAAACAAATTCTCAAATAACCCTCCCCAATCCCACAGGCGCTGGATAATCCCAACGAGTTTAGCGCTCCCCATGAAGATTAACGTTTATTATATCCAGATTAATGATATAAACAACAAGAAACGAGGACAAACGAATCAAATGGGAGAAGGAGCAAAAAAAAAGCAACAATAACGACAGAGTAAAGCAAATAGAAGAGAAAGAAAAAGAGACAAAAGAGAGAAGACAGACAGTCAGGCAGACAGTCAAGCAGAGATAGACAGAGAAACAGAGAGACGGTTTTGTAAACAGAGTGCTTCTCGTACTAGATCGACGGGAATATATACCTGGGGACACTGCCATCTCTAAGGGGCGACAAGACTGGATTGTATAAGGAAACAATCAGAAAACAGCTGACCTCCTTCACGACCATTTTACTACCAAGAACGAGGTGAGGAATCAACTCTCCCAAATGACTTCCTCTCATTCCCCAGGGTGTCGTGTGGCCTCCACGGGGTTTAGTGTTTTCTTCACCCTTGAATAATATCCGCAAGAGAGTCCAGGATAACGTAGATATCTAAACACAATACCTTCGGCGATCATGTTTGCGATTCTCCATCACAAGAACGTAAATCAGAAGCAATATTTAACCAAGCTTATATTGTTTTTATGTTTACTGTCTTAATAATAATAATAATAATAATAATAATAATAATAATAATAATAATAATAATAATAATAATAATAATAATTTATCTTATTATTATAGGAATTGGGATAAGATAGCGAAGGCTTCCATACATGGTTGAAAGGAGTAGCAAGGGACGTAATTCCACATGTAAATCGATAGGATGGGGCTGCTGCTGTTGCTTTTAGACATAAGGTAAACACCGACCTACTCAGAGAGTTTACATGAGCCGTAGCTTGGTAGCAATGCCTATGGCTACAACCGAGATACTCCAGACTCAGTCATGGGGAGGGTATAGACATGCTTCTTTTCTCCTGTTGAACCTGTTCGCTTAGAAGTGAATAAGGTGTTAATGGACTGTTTTGTGTCGCATCCTGGGGAATGAAACGAGTTAAGGCAAGATAACAGATTGTACCTTGTAAATTCAATGGTGTACAAAAAAAAAAAAGACACTTTAGTGTGCACGAGGAATTTTCCCAGTCGAGATAGTGAACTTCCATGGCTAGCTCCAATAACCGTGTGAAAGTTGTCGGAGGTGACAGACAGGAAGAGGTATATCTCCCCTTAAGTCCCTGGATGCAGGAAAAGCTGCGACAAGGTGAGCCCAGGGTTTCTGCCTGGATTTGTTGATTTGCTTATATTGCCTCTCGCCTCTACCGACTCTGAATAGCAGGGTAACAGAAACTGTTCGTGGAAGAAGGCGAATGATTCCCAAATTTTCAATTGAAATAGAGAACTGAAGACCAGGAAACACAGATCACTGTCAATGCTATCAATCACAGACAAAATCAGCGTGATAATATATTTACTGCAACTCGCTACTGTCTGGCGGTGAATATTTTTTCATGAAAAGGCCAGTCTGCAGTGAGCTGCTTAGAATCTCCACTCTGTCGTATCTAGCACCAACTGAACCTCTCCTCAATGCCACTCCAGTCACTGAGTAACCTCTGTGGGTACCAGTCACTACATGAAGCTATGGTAAGTGTACAGCTACATTAAACAATACACGAGCCTGGCCTGGGTATGGCACTGTTATCCTATAGTATTCTAAAAGCACTGGCAATCTTTGGCAAGTTTAAAATGGAAGAGAGTCGGTAGGTTACTCCTATTGGTGCCTGAGTGCCACATGGAAGAGTGCTTCGTCCCTTGTTCTGAAATGTCTTCAACAACGACAGGTTTCACCTCAACCACGAATTTCATACATGTATACGCAAGTAGTTACAGTAAAACGTTTACCATCACGTTGTATATAAACGGCGTACTTCTTACTATATTGAAGAAAACGCATTGCAAGAAAACCATCTGTTGGGAGAACATTTCGACCTGCTTAAATCTTTTTCATGAGTTGATCTCTCGCTAATAAAATCTTCATAGTCCGAAACGTCCCAATTAAGCTTGTTTTTCACTGTCTTTTCTTCTCTATTGACCATCACATCAAATTTACTCCTATATCTGCCAGTAGAGGTCAATGATTGGTTATAAAAATGTCTTGAAAAAAGAGTGATATTATGCACTCAGAATGGTGGCATATTGTTGGGGCTTTTGTGAGAGTGGAAAGATTTAGATCCCAGTTATGAAGTGGAGATCTCGGGGCGAAATATAATTATGAAATTACTAAGACGGATAATGCGGTGAATCTTGCCTCTGTTCTTGCATGCAAGACAGCAAAGGAACTTGCATCGTAAGACTGCATATCATTCTTACCAGAGAACAAGACTGCAAAAAAGTTTATACTAGACAACTGTTCACTCTGAACTGCAGTGTATCGTTCTCTTGAACTGCGCTCTTCCCATCCCATCTCTGATTTCTGCGCAAAGCAGTCTGGTTTGTGCATTTGTTTCATGAGTATCGACAACTTGAATGTCGCTCAGGCTGCATGTACCCTTGACGCCATCATGTATATACACTGGGAGATACATACCCCATAGTGCATGTACACTAAGATATAGACACCTTTCAGTGTATATACAATGAGAAATACACACCTCTCGTGGTACATAACCTTGCAGAATACATGGAAAGTGCGCATTAGATTATTTTTATTATTTAGTATGATTAAATATTACTATATATTATATTTTTTTATATTAGAACTATCCTCTCCTTCCATAGATGAAACTCGATTATCTCTCATTCAAGAGTTCTATATGACCTATTTGAGTGGAGTGTAAGACTGGGACTGCAGAATGTACGTCGAGGAGGGGAAAGGGAGAGATAGCCTCACTACCATGTTATGGTGCCACAGTATGGGGGGAAACAGGGGAGGGAGGGGGGGTCGTTGACCCAGCTATTAGTCTATGGTAACCAAGTGTGGGGGAAGGTAGAGGAGAGGGGTAAACTGTTCGCTGAATTAGAGTATCAAATTCAATGGAGTCTGTAATTCCTCATTCCCGTGTTTTTTTTTTTGTTTTTTTTTGGCATACTGACCTAGGAAATATGCCATTGTCGATGGCACAAAGTTCGACTTCCCATGTGTGTGGGGTGCCACAGAAGGTCCCAGTTTTCCCACTGGATTTCACCGTAACTTGAGTCACGTACGGCCAGTAACTTTGCCTAAGGTCCTAGCAGTCACGAGTAACACTTCCCATGGTGATTACAGTGGTCGTGTTAATGCTCTACTAACTTCTAATATTTTTTTGAGATGGTAGGTGGACACCATTGCCTTTAATTGTTTTTAGACCTCGTGAGTGTATTTGTCTTTTGGGAAAAGACGAGGCACACGTTTAATTTACGAATTTATTTATTTATATTCACTAATATGTGGTTCCAGGGAACGAACTTGTAGATGGTGCTTGAGATCATCGCCTCCTCGACTCCGTCACTGAAGAGGACTCCTGGATGAGTAGATTCAAAGTTTATTATCATGTCAACTTGGTGTGTGTGTGTGTGTAATCTGAGGGTCGGGTTTTCCTCCCCCACCTACCATCACACACACACTTGCATCTTCTTGGACACACACTGCATCTTCCTGGAGTCTAAGAAGGCTCTCTACACATTACCACACAAGAGACTGGTTGAAAAGCTAGAGGAGCAGGCAGGTATAGCAGGGAAAGTACTACAATGGATCAGGGAATACCTGGAAGGAAGGAAACAGCGTGTGTTGGCTCGTGATGAAGTGTCAGCGTAGGTGCGTGTGTCGATTGGGGTTCCACAAGGGTCAGTCCTAGGTCTGCAGCTGTTTCTTGTATATGTGAATGACATGACGGAAGGGATAGATTCAGGTGTCCCGGTTTGCAGACGATGTGAAACTGATGAGGAGAATACAAGTCGATGAGGATCGGGTAAGCCTACAAGATCTGGACAGGCTTCAAGCCTGGTCGGTTGATTGGCTCATAGAGCTTAACCCCAGCAAGTGCAAAGTCGTGAAGCCTGAGTTAAGACAAAGAAGACCGCAGACGGAATACAGCCTAGAAGGTCAAAGGTTGCAAAACTCATTCAAGGAAAATGATCCAGGGGTGAGCATCATACCGAGCACATCTTCTGAGACGCACATCAACCAAATAACCGCTGCAGCATATGGGCGCCTGGCAAACCTGAGAATAGCGATTCAACAGCTAAATAATTAATTATTCGCGAGACTGTACACCGTGTACGTCAGGCCCATATTGGAGTATGCAGCACCAGTATGGAACCCACACTTGGTCAAATACGTCAAGAAATTAGAAAAAGTGCAAAGGTTTTCAACAAGACTAGTTTTGGAGCTAAGGGGCTATGCCCTACGGGGAGAGGTTAAGGAAACTCAGCTGACAACACTGGAGGACAGGAGAGACAGGGGAACATAATAACGATATAAAAAATCCTGAGAGGAATTGACAAGGTGGATTGGAACAAAATGTTTCAAAGTTGGGACACAGCAACAAGAGGACAGAGGACACATCTGACAGTTAAAAACTCAAATGAGTCCAAGGGATGTTAGGTAGTGCTTTTTCAGCCTTAGAGTTGTCAAGTAGTGGAACAATCTGGAGACTGAAGGAAGCATGATCCATACATAGCTTTAAGATGAGGTTTTATAAAGCTCACGGAAAAGGGAGAAAATGGACCTAGTAGCGATCAGAGAAGA
>NC_091301.1:8874532-8939532 GCF_038502225.1 Cherax quadricarinatus
TTTTTTAAAATTAAATAAATTTACATATAACAAGTACATACATATATAAAAAAAAAAACTTACACTTCCCTTTTATGGAAGACTTCTGGGTGGGGGGAAGAGGGAGGGGGGGATGGGGGAAAGGAGACACATTGTTTAACAAAAGAACATATAAAAGAAGGAACACTGCAACAGGCCTATGACCCATCAAAGGGTCCATTCCCCACCCGGATTGCCAAGCCCACCGTCTGGTCATTCCACTAAAGGAAGGGCATGGAAAGCCAGCCCCAAAAAGCTAGTCAGGTCCAACTCACCCAACCCACCCCCACTCATGTATTTATCTAACCTTTTTTAAAACCACAATGTTTAGCCTCAATAACTTTTTTGGGAGTTTTTTTCCCACTCATCCACAACTCTATTCCCAAAACCCAGTGTTTTCCCCTTTCCTTCCTGAATCAAAACCAACTTGAAACCATTGCTGCAAGTCCTGTCTTGGCTGGAAATTTTCAGCACACTATTTACATCCCTTTATTTTTTCCCTGTTTCCATTTATACCCTTGATCATTATTTTCTTTTTTTTATTAACACACGGGTGTTTCCCCACCAAGGCGGGGTGGCCCAAAAAAAAAAACTTTCACCACTTCCCCCAAAACATTTTTAATCATGTATAGCCTCGTGGACCTGGAGTTGATAATCTCTACTGATAAAACAAAGATACTAAAGGTGTCCCCCCCAAGGAGGCACAGTTTCAGATCCAGTTGCATAGGGGGCCCCTTTCTAGAATATGTAAACGAAAGGTATCTAGGCTTTGAGGTTCCACTATGCCCTGTTGTAACAAGATTTTTCCCCAATCAAAGAAAGACAAAGAGCACTTAGAGTTTTTGGGGGGTTTCACCCCAGGAGGGTGCAATTTAAAAGGAAAATGATGTATCTTTTTTATATTAGATCTTGGTTGATTATGCGCGCCACTATTTGCTCTTGTCGACTGGAAGCTTGAGGGCTGGAAAAACCCGAACAATGAGGATCATTTTGGATGCCTCGATCCAAAATTTTAAATATGCAAAGAACTTTATATTCCAAGCACAGAGATCGTTTAAAATGAAAGAAAATCCAATTGGGGGGGTTTTATGCTCAGGCAAGATTCAAACCCCTGAAAAGCCCCCCAAACTTTCTCAGCACTGGTGAAAACCTCCCGATGGATCAAAAAAATGAACCAAACCCCCATGAATGATACATGATCTATTCAAGAAGGCAACAGCGCACTTCTCCCTCATGGAATATTACCCCATTCCAAACACATTCCCCATTTCCCCCCAAAATACTTAACCCTTTTACTGTTTCGGCCCCCCTGAAACTGTCATTCATTTAAATATTCAAAAAAAAAAAATTTTTTTTTTCTTATGAAAAAGTTAAATTTTTTTCTGAGGTTTTAGACAAAAAAATTTTTCCCTCGGATTAGAGAATAGAGCCGGGAAATTTGCAGAAAAGGAGCCCCGATGGCAACAGCGGGGATGCCCCTTTACCTGGGAAACTTTTTTTATTGTATTTGAAGGTTTTTTTTTTTTCATATTTTTTTTTTTCACAAACAGGGGCCCATGAGACCCAAAATAAAGGGGAATGTACATATATACATGTATACAAAAAAAGTAAAAAACATAATGATCAAAAAATTGTTTACAAAACTTGTTTTCAAAAAAAAACAAACAATCATCCTCCTCCTCCTCCTCCTTCCTTTTCCTCCTCCTTCTCCTCCTCCTTCCTCCTCCTCCTTTCTCCTCCCCTCCTTCTCCTCCTTCCCCCTTTTCCCCCTTCCTCCCCCCCTTTCCTCCTCCTCCTCCTCCTCCCCCCCTTCTCCTTCTCCCCCTTTCCCCTCCTTTTTCCTCCTCCCCCTTTCCTCCTTCCCCTTTCCCTTCCCCCCTTCTCCTCTCCTCCTTCCCCTTTTCCTCCTTCTCCTTCTCCTCCTCCTTCTCCTCCCCCTTGTTTTGGGGAGTGTGTGGCTTTAATTTTTGAGTCGGGTTGGCAGCGGGTCAAAGTGACATATTTGTCTCAATCACTCCCCTACCGCCCAAAACAAGGGGAAATGCTGTTTCCCCTCCCCCCCATTCTATCTAATTATCTTTTCCTCATTCTATATCTTTCAACTGTCTCTTTTTATCTGTTTTGCCTTTTCCCCTGTCTCACAGGTACACAAAATAAAAGTATTATTTAAAATTTAAATGGATAACCCAAAAAACCAGACAAAGTGCTATATTTCTGCTTGAAGAGGGAGTAAAGGGGATGACACAGTCTTGTGGCTCTCTAAAAGGGGGCCAGATAGATGCAGGGGTTTGAGGGGCAGAAAAACGGGAAGGAAAAAAATGTTTGTGTACCAGCAAAAAAAAGGGAGTGGCAGGGTCATGAAATATTTCCCATCACCCCCACCCCCTCGCACGCCATCAAAGTCACCCTTTTATCAGATGTTATCCCCCTTATCTTGTCACGGGTCATGGGGTGGATTTTTTTTTTCTTTGCTTAAAGGGGAAAATTTTAAACATCTTCTTTTTTTTCCCTCCCCCCTCCTCCCCCTCCTCTTCTCCTCCTCCTCCTCCTCCTCCTCCTCCTCCCCCTTCCCCCTCCCCCTCCCCCCTCCTCCCCCCTCCTCCTCTTCCCCCCTCCTCCCCCCCATTGTTTTTGGTCTCAAACTCCTCCAAATCATGAAATTGATTTCCACGGGACACTTCCATCGGGTGTTGGGAGCATCATTTTAAAGAGAAGAGTCCCAGTTTTGGGTTGGGAATCACATTTTTTCCCGCCAGTAGGGCTGAGCAAGGATCACGGAAATGGCATTCACAATGCACCATTTGGCCCCCAATTTTTTTTATGGTGCACACTGATCATGGAGCCCCATTCTTCACATTTTACCAGCTTTCCCTGCTTGTTTTAAGCTGCTAGGAATTTATCCCATAAATACGTAGGAAACTTTCCGTAAGACGATTTACAGGGGGCCGGGAAAACAGCCGGGTTAAATCAAAAACCAAAACCCCCCTTTTGAAGCCAAAAAAGGGGCCCTTTGGGTTGTATTGATAACAAAAATCACACACACACTCGCAAATTTTTTAATTTTTGGATGGTTCTGTTCACCAATCCACTGGTGCAGCGGGAAAGGCTGTCGTGAAGAGGATGGCTCTTTTAAAAGGAAATTGGAGCAGGGATAAAACATGGGCCTCTACCCTTCAGACAAAACCCGTTTCCCATACCCCCTTGGGTAAATTGAAACCCATGTATCAAAGATTAAAGTTTAATTGTAACTGATTTTTGTCATCCATAAATGCTCTCAACCCTTTAAACAAAAATTTTGGGCATGCTTGTGTCGGCCGGACACAGGTATGGAGGATTGGGGACAGTGGATTAAAAGTGCACATTGTGGATTCCATTCACATTGGTCTTCGGGATGTGATAGAACTGAAAAATTTAATTTTTTTAGGGTTTCAAAGAGGGGCAGATTACAATCTTTGGTTTGCGGGTGGGTTTGAGAACAATAAAAAGAAAAGAACTTCAACTGAATTTATGGATTTAAAGGGGCTCGGGGAGTTTGGGAACCCCAGTGAGTCCTTTCTATCACTCTATCAGGCAGGAGGACCCAATGTTCAGGTGAATCCAAAAAAATAAGCAGACTTTTTGATGTCACCTAGCCTGGCCCGTTCCCCGCAAAGGATTTTTGGGCAGGTTAAATCACCACCACCCAGATTGCCAAAAACGAAATGAAAATTTTAATGATGGATTTGTTAAAACCCTCTGAAATCATTAGAATTGGATGTAAAATTAATGAATTTATCCACAGTGGTATATTGAAACCTTTCCGGAGAAATCCCCTGACTTTTGAAGGTAAAATTAAACCACATGGGGGCCGTGTGTGTGTGTGTGTGTGTGTGTGTTTGTGTGTGTATCCCCCTTTTTTGTGGTTGCGGGGGTCAAGTCCGGCTCCTGGCCCCGTTTCTTCACCGGTTGCTCAGGCCCTCTCTCCCCGCCCCATGACCCATCAAACCTCGTTTTTAAAACTTTTGGGGTTTTCTCCTGCCCCCCTACTGTGTGTGTGTGTGGGTGTGTGTGTGTGTGTGTGTTTGTGTGTGTGTGGGTGTGTGTGTGTTTCACCTAGTTGAGATTGCAGGGGTTGAGTCCAAGCTCCTGTGTGTTTACCGGGAGTTTACCTGAGGGGTTGGGGGCTGGTCCGGCCCCCCCCCGGCCCGGGCCCTCCGGGGAAAAAAGGGAGCCGATAAACCGGGCTGTTGTTGGCTGCCCCAAAACCCAAAGAGGGAGCCACCCCCCGGCGGGATCGGGAACTGACTTTAGGTGCTTGTCCAGTGCTTGTGTGTGTGTGTGTGTGTGTGTTTTTTTGTGTGTGTTTTGTGTGTGCATGTTAGTTCCCATTTTGCCCTGGGGCACATGTTCCAAGACACTAGGCCTGTTGTATTTGGAGTGTGTGTGTGTGTGTGTGTGTATGTGTATGAGTGTGAGTGTGTGTGTGTGTGTGTGTTTTATCACCTATTTGTACTCCCCTTTTATTTGTTTCGGGGGTCGAGTTTTACCCCCGGGTCTCCTTCTTCCCCGGGCTGCTCTTTCACCGGTATGAGTGTGGGGTGGTGTGTGTGTGTGTTTGTGTTTCTGTTGATTTTTTTATGTGTGTGTGTGTGTGTGTGTGTGTGTGTGTGTGTGTGTGTGTGTGTGTGTGTGTGTGTGTGTGTGTGTGTGTGTGTGTTTTTGTGTGTTTTAACTAACCAATCAATATTTGACCAATAACTCACAAAGTTGTGACGGGTTTTGGGAAGTGGGGAATTTTTATTAATTTAATTTGTTCATGATTGTAGCCATGTTTGTAAGAACCATTCTTACAGGATTATTACCTTTGTAATTTTTGGAGTTCATTACCTTGTACCAAATTCACCCACCCAAACCCCTTTCCCAGTCCCGGGGACCCATTACGACCCCTTGTAATCTGTAAATACCTTTGTAACTTGTCATGATTGACTAGACCCCCTGGAGTTCATTCCCTTTTGAATTTGGAATTCATTACCTTGTAAATTGTAACCTTTTACCCCCGTAACTCCTCAGCTATCAAATTTTGGGAGTCCAGCCCCCGGGCCCAAATTTGTTTTTTCTGAATTTTTTGACTACTGCCCACAGGATGGGTAAGGGGGCAAAAACATATTAAACTAATTTATTTACATCCCCTTATTTATTCCTGTTTTCCATTTATAAAACCTTGACTTTTTTTTCTTTTTTTTATTAACACACTGGCTGATTCCCACCCAAGGCAGGGGGGCCCCAAAAAAAAAAAAACTTTCACCATCATTAAATTCCATCACTTTTTGGCCAGAAGGGTGCTTTACACTACATTTTTATATCCCCCAATTTTTATCCCTTTTCGAGAGGGGGCAGATTGGGGCCCTCAGTCATCCTTGGGGAAGATTTCTGAACATGATCATCTTTGTCATCCTCCGGTACGTTTTCCAGAGCACTTATATCCATTCTGTAATACGGGCCCCAGAACTGAGCAGCATAGAAAAAAGGGGGCCTAACAAAGGATTTTAAAAGAGTTGAATTTTAAACCCCTGAGGACTTCTATTATTTATACTTCTAGATATGAACCCAAGAATTTGTTACTTTATTGTAACACTAATGCACTGTTGTCTTGGTTTTGATTATTTAACCAGAACTCCTAAATCCTGATCAGTGATCAAGATCTACATTATTTAGTTTATATGTGGCATAGTTATTTCCCTTCAACATTTAAACTTTGTTTTTGGTAAAAATATTAAACGGGATCTCCCACTTCTCTGACCATTGCACTGAATTTTCAAATATCCGGGAAAAGGCTCTATGCCCTCATTAGAATGAACCAGACGCCCTATTTTGGTGTCATCAGCAAATTTTTTTATGCCCTTATTTTTTCCCCTCATCTATGTCGTTTTTTAAATTGTAAACAGGAAAACACGGGCCCCCCTGAGGAAAACCCGCTTGTGACTTTTCCCCATTCTGATTTCTCCCCATTTATGCAAACTTTCCTTTCCTATTTGTCATCATGCCTCTACCCAGGAAAAAAAAATTTCCTTTCCCCCTATTCTGTTTTAACCCTTTAAATTTCCTCAATTGCCCCCTGGTGTGGAACCTATAGAAAGCCCTTTTTGGGCCATAAATTAAAAATCATATTCCCTTAATAAACTACCTCCCCAAATACCTTAATGAAAAAGTTTTGTAAATTTTAAGACAGGAAAAGCCCCCTTTTTAAAACAAATGCTGAGATTCATTAATCAATCTTTTGCCTATCAAGATGGCTGAAATTCTGGGGAATTACTGAGACAAATTTTCCCACTTGGGGGGTAAGGCCACCGGTCCATAGTTCGGCCAAGGGCCACACCTGCCTTGGGAAATAGGATTAAAAATTTTCCCTTTTCCACTTATTTTTGGGGAGCCATTTGGTGAAAGAAAAAATTGCAAAATGCAAAAGTCTTCTTACATTCCTTTTTAAAAATCCCTTTAAAAAAGTTTATCAGGGCCTGGGAAGGAAGTTTTTTTTTTCTATTTGTCTGAGGACCTGTCCATTAGTTTAAGAATCGGGAAGGTTATTATCATCCTGTTCTACAAAAAATCATTGGGGTTCCCCGGGAAAACCGGGTTGATTTTCCCCGGGGAAAATGAGAGGAAGTAGGATTTTGAGAATTTCATACAAACCTTATCACTTTCATGATCTGACCCCGAGTTACTCTTAAGGCCAACCCTTTTCCCAACCCACTTCCCGTATACCTGAAAGAACCCTTTTTTATTTTAATCCCTTGGGAACCTTGTCATAATCCCTTTTCTTTTTTTTTATTCCCTTTTTTTTATCCACCCCACCACCCTTCCTGTTGACCCTATCAGTGTGGAACAGTTTATAACCCTGTATGTTGCATTCAGAAGGCATTTCTCTATCTTTCAGGTTGAACCAGGTCTCTCTTATACCAATAATATCTGTATTACCTACACTTGTAAGTAATTTTAGACTCCTACTATTTGTATAGTAAACCTTAAGGCAGCTAGTCTCATTGCCCTCTACTATCTCTGTTGATCAATTGATTTGCCATTACTAGCAACTTTATTCTGAATATTGTCCTGAGGTATCCCGGTAATAACTGCCGGTTTTAACCCTAATGCTGAAGCCTCATTGTTTCCCACAAACACCCATACTTCTATAATCTATCAGTTTAACCCTTTGAGGGTCGACAGGCCCTCTCAAAGACTTGTTCTCAGGGTCGGCCAAATTTCAAAAAAAAAAAAAATATATTTTTTCTTATGAAAAAATAGTTTCTTTTTCTAAACATTATAGGATAAACAAAAAATTTTTACCACCAATACTTACAGAGATATGGAGGCGTGAAGTTTGAAGAAAATGAGCCCTGTATGGCAACAGCGGCAACTGCTGCTCACCTGGTAAACTTTGGTTTACTTGTATTTGAAGGTTTGTTGTTTTTTTCACTATTTTATTTTTTCACATAACTTATGTGGCCTGTGAGACCAAAGTAAGGTGCAATGTACATATATACACTCGTTGTATACAACACAATAAGCACACAAACATAATTATCAACATATTGCTTACAAAACTTGTTTACAAAACAAACAATACAAAACATTGTTTATTACTATTGTTCTATAATATATATACCAATATACAGTCACTGAACATATTCCTAGAAGTTCTGCAGCTTGTGGAACTCTTTGAAACATGGTGTCATACACAATGGTGTTTTATCTTTCTCCCTCATTCTATCTCTTTCAATCTGTCTCTCTCTTTCTATTTGTCTGCCTATCTCTGTCTCACAGGTACACACAAATACAAGTATACATAGTATAAATTACCTAGGATAACCCAAGAAACCCAGACAAAGTGCTATACTCTGCTTGAAGATGTGAGTAAAAGTGATGACGCAGTCTTGTGGCTCTCTGAGACAGAGAGCTAGACAGATAGACAGATAGACAGGGAGCTTGACAGACAGACAAATAGACAGACAGAAATGTTAGTGTACCAGCAAAAACAAAGGGAGGGCGATGTTCATCTAATCTTTTCTTATCAGCTGCACCCTCATTTACCCTCATCAAACGTCAGCTCTTATCAGATGTTATCTCCCCTTATCTTGTCACTGTCATGGGTGAACATTTATTATTACATATTATTATTATTATTATTATGTATTATTATTATTATTATGTATTATTATTATTATTTTTTTTTTTTTTATTATCACACTGGCCGATTCCCACCAAGGCAGGGTGGCCCGAAAAAGAAAAACTCTCACCATCATTCACTCCATCACTGTCTTGCCAGAAGGGTGCTTTACACTACAGTTTTTAAACTGCAACATTAACACCCCTCCTTCAGAGTGCAGGCACTGTACTTCCCATCTCCAGGACTCAAGTCCGGCCTGCCGGTTTCCCTGAATCCCTTCATAAATGTTACTTTGCTCACACTCCAACAGCACGTCAAGTATTAAAAACCATTTGTCTCCATTCACTCCTATCAAACACGCTCACTCATGCCTGCTGGAAGTCCAAGCCCCTCGCACACAAAACCTCCTTTACCCCCTCCCTCCAACCCTTCCTAGGCCGACCCCTACCCCGCCTTCCTTCCACTACAGACTGATACACTCTTGAAGTCATTCTGTTTCGCTCCATTCTCTCTACATGTCCGAACCACCTCAACAACCCTTCCTCAGCCCTCTGGACAACAGTTTTGGTAATCCCGCACCTCCTCCTAACTTCCAAACTACGAATTCTCTGCATTATATTCACACCACACATTGCCCTCAGACATGACATCTCCACTGCCTCCAGCCTTCTCCTCGCTGCAACATTCATCACCCACGCTTCACACCCATATAAGAGCGTTGGTAAAACTATACTCTCATACATTCCCCTCTTTGCCTCCAAGGACAAAGTTCTTTGTCTCCACAGACTCCTAAGTGCACCACTCACTCTTTTTCCCTCATCAATTCTATGATTCACCTCATCTTTCATAGACCCATCCGCTGACACGTCCACTCCCAAATATCTGAATACGTTCACCTCCTCCATACTCTCTCCCTCCAATCTGATATTCAATCTTTCATCACCTAACTTTTTGTTATCCTCATAACCTTACTCTTTCCTGTATTCACCTTTAATTTTCTTCTTTTGCACACCCTACCAAATTCATCCACCAATCTCTGCAGCTTCTCTTCAGAATCTCCCAAGAGCACAGTGTCATCAGCAAAGAGCAGCTGTGACAACTCCCACTTTGTGTGTGATTCTTTATCTTTTAACTCCACGCCTCTTGCCAAGACCCTCGCATTTACTTCTCTTACAACCCCATCTATAAATATATTAAACAACCACGGTGACATCACACATCCTTGTCTAAGGCCTACTTTTACTGGGAAAAAATTTCCCTCTTTCCTACATACTCTGACTTGAGCCTCACTATCCTCGTAAAAACTCTTCACTGCTTTCAGTAACCTACCTCCTACACCATACACTTGCAACATCTGCCACATTGCCCCCCTATCCACCCTGTCATACGCCTTTTCCAAATCCATAAATGCCACAAAGACCTCTTTAGCCTTATCTAAATACTGTTCACTTATATGTTTCACTGTAAACACCTGGTCCACACACCCCCTACCTTTCTTAAAGCCTCCTTGTTCATCTGCTATCCTATTCTCCGTCTTACTCTTAATTCTTTCAATTATAACTCTACCATACACTTTACCAGGTACACTCAACAGACTTTTTTTTTTTTTTTTTTTTTTTTTTTTTCAACAAGTCGGCCGTCTCCCACCGAGGCAGGGTGACCCAAAAAAGAAAGAAAATCCCCAAAAAGAAAATACTTTCATCATCATTCAACACTTTCACCACACTCGCACATTATCACTGTTTTTGCAGAGGTGCTCAGAATACAACAGTCTAGAAGCATACACATATAAAGATACACAACATATCCCTCCAAACTGCCAATATCCCAAACCCCTCCTTTAAAGTGCAGGCATTGTACTTCCCATTTCCAGGACTCAAGTCCGACTATATGAAAATAACCGGTTTCCCTGAATCCCTTCACTAAATATTACCCTGCTCACACTCCAACAGATCGTCAGGTCCCAAGTACCATTCGTCTCCATTCACTCCTATCTAACACGCTCACGCACGCTTGCTGGAAATCCAAGCCCCTTACCCACAAAACCTCCTTTACCCCCTCTCTCCAACCCTTTCGAGGACGACCCCTACCCCGCCTTCCTTCCCCTATAGATTTATATGCTTTCCATATCATTCTACTGTGATCCATTCTCTCTAAATGACCAAACCACCTCAACAACCCCTCTTCTGCCCTCTGACTAATACTTTTATTAACTCCACACCTTCTCCTAATTTCCACACTCCGAATTTTTTGCATAATATTTACACCACACATTGCCCTTAGACAGGACATCTCCGCTGCCTCCAACCGTCTCCTTGCTGCTGCATTTACCACCCAAGCTTCACACCCATATAAGAGTGTTGGTACTACTATACTTTCATACATTCCCTTCTTTGCCTCCATAGATAACGTTTTTTGACTCCACATATACCTCAACGCACCACTCACCTTTTTTCCCTCATCAATTCTATGATTAACCTCATCCTTCATAAATCCATCCGCCGACACGTCAACTCCCAAGTATCTGAAAACATTCACTTCTTCCATACTCCTCCTCCCCAATTTGATATCCAATTTTTCTTTATCTAAATCATTTGACACCCTCATCACCTTACTCTTTTCTATGTTCACTTTCAACTTTCTACCTTTACACACATTCCCAAACTCATCCACTAACCTTTGCAATTTTTCTTTAGAATCTCCCATAAGTACAGTATCATCAGCAAAAAGTAACTGTGTCAATTCCCATTTTGAATTTGATTCCCCATAATTTAATCCCACCCCTCTCCCAAACACCCTAGCATTTACTTCCTTTACAACCCCATCTATAAATATATTAAACAACCATGGTGACATTACACATCCCTGTCTAAGACCTACTTTTACCGGGAAGTAGTCTCCCTCTCTTCTACACACCCTAACCTGAGCCTCACTATCCTCATAAAAACTCTTTACAGCATTTAATAACTTACCACCTATTCCATATACTTGCAACATCTGCCACATTGCTCCTCTATCCACTCTATCATATGCCTTTTCTAAATCCATAAATGCAATAAAAACCTCCCTATCTTTATCTAAATACTGTTCACATATATGCTTCAATGTAAACACCTGATCTACACATCCCCTACCCACTCTAAAACCTCCTTGCTCATCCGCAATCCTACATTCTGTCTTACCTCTAATTCTTTCAATTATAACCCTACCGTACACTTTTCCTGGTATACTCAGTAAGCTTATTCCTCTGTAATTTTTACAGTCTCTTTTGTCCCCTTTCCCTTTATATAAAGGGACTATACATGCTCTCTGCCAATCCCTAGGTACCTTCCCCTCTTTCATACATTTATTAAACAAAAGTACCAACCACTCCAACACTATATCCCCCCCTGCTTTTAACATTTCTGTCATGATCCCATCAGTTCCAGCTGCTTTACCCCCTTTCATTTTACGTAATGCCTCACGTACCTCCCCCACACTTACATTCTGCTCTTCTTCACTCCTAAAAGATGGTATACCTCCCTGACCAGTGCATGAAATTACTGCCTCTGTTTCTTCCTTAACATTTAAAAGTTCCTCAAAATATTCTCGCCATCTACCCAATACCTCCATCTCCCCATCTACTAACTCCCCTACTCTGTTTTTAACTGACAAATCCATATTTTCCCTAGGCTTTCTTAACTTGTTTAACTCGCTCCAAAATTTTTTCTTATTTTCATTAAAATTTCTTGACAGTGCCTCTCCCACTCTATCATCTGCTCTCCTTTTGCACTCTCTCACCACTCTCTTTACCTTTCTTTTACTCTCCATATACTCTGCTCTTCTTATAACACTTCTGCTTTGTAAAAACCTCTCATAAGCTACCTTTTTCTCTTTTATCACACCCTTTACTTCATCATTCCACCAATCACTCCTCTTTCCTCCTGCCCCCACCCTCCTATAACCACAAACTTCTGCCCCACATTCTAATACTGCATTTTTAAAACTATTCCAACCCTCTTCAACCCCCCCACTACTCATCTTTGCACTAGCCCACCTTTCTGCCAATAGTCGCTTATATCTCACCCGAACTTCCTCCTCCCTTAGTTTATACACTTTCACCTCCCTCTTACTTGTTGTTGCCACCTTCCTCTTTTCCCATCTACCTCTTACTCTAACTGTAGCTACAACTAAATAATGATCCGATATATCAGTTGCCCCTCTATAAACATGTACATCCTGGAGCCTACCCATCAACCTTTTATCCACCAATACATAATCTAATAAACTACTTTCATTACGTGCTACATCATACCTTGTATATTTATTTATCCTCTTTTTCATAAAATATGTATTACTTATTACCAAATTTCTTTCTACACATAGCTCAATTAAAGGCTCCCCATTTACATTTACCCCTGGCACCCCAAATTTACCTACTACTCCCTCCATAACATTTTTACCCACTTTAGCATTAAAATCCCCAACCACCATTACTCTCACACTTGATTCAAAACTCCCCACGCATTCACTCAACATTTCCCAAAATCTCTCTCTCTCCTCTACACTTCTCTCTTCTCCAGGTGCATACACGCTTATTATAACCCACTTTTCACATCCAATCTTTATTTTGCTCCACATAATCCTTGAATTAATACATTTATAGTCCCTCTTTTCCTGCCATAGCTTATCCTTCAACATTATTGCTACTCCTTCTTTAGCTCTAACTCTATTTGAAACCCCTGACCTAATCCCATTTATTCCTCTCCACTGAAACTCTCCCACCCCCTTCAGCTTTGTTTCACTTAAAGCCAGGACATCCAGCTTTTTCTCATTCATAACATCCACAATCATCTCTTTCTTATCATCTGCACAACATCCACGCACATTCAGACTTCCCACTTTGACAATTTTCTTCTTCTTATTCTTTTTAGTAATCTTTACAGGAAAAGGGGTTACTAGCCCATTGTTCCCGGCATTTTAGTTGACTTTTACAACACGCATGGCTTACGGAGGAAAGATTCTTATTCCACTTCCCCATGGATATAAAAGGAAAATTAATAAGACCAAGAACTACCAAGATAAAATCAAAGAAAACTCAGATGAGTGTGTATAAATAAATGTGTACATGTATGTGTAGTGTGACCTAAGTGTAAGTAGAAGTAGCAAGACATGCCTGTAATCTTGCATATTTATGAGACAGACAAAAGACATCAGCAATCCTACCATCATGTAAAACAATCACAGGCTTCGTTTTACACTCACTTGGTAGGACGGTAGTACCTCCCTGGGTGGTTGCTGTCTACCAACCTACTATAATTTTTGCACTCTCTTTTATCCCCTTTGCCTTTATACAAAGGAACTATGCATGCTCTCTGCCAATCCCTAGGTACCTTACCCTCTTCCATACATTTATTAAATAATTGCACCAACCACTCCAAAACTATATCCCCACCTGCTTTTAACATTTCTATCTTTATCCCATCAATCCCGGCTGCCTTACCCCCTTTCATTTTACCTACTGCCTCACGAACTTCCCCCACACTCACAACTGGCTCTTCCTCACTCCTACAAGATGTTATTCATACTTGCCCTATAAACGAAATCTCAGCTTCCCTATCTTCATCAACATTTAACAATTCCTCAAAATATTCCCTCCATCTTCCCAATACCTCTAACTCTCCATTTAATAACTCTCCTCTCCTATTTTTAACTGACAAATCCATTTGTTCTCTAGGCTTTCTTAACTTGTTAATCTCACTCCAAAACTTTTTCTTATTTTCAACAAAATTTGTTGATAACATCTCACCCACTCTCTCATTTGCTCTCTTTTTACATTGCTTCACCACTCTCTTAACCTCTCTCTTTTTCTCCATATACTCTTCCCTCCTTGCATCACTTCTACTTTGTAAAAACTTCTCATATGCTAACTTTTTCTCCCTTACTACTCTCTTTACATCATCATTCCACCAATCGCTCCTCTTCCCTCCTGCACCCACTTTCCTGTAACCACAAACTTCTGCTGAACACTCTAACACTACATTTTTAAACCTACCCCATACCTCTTCGACCCCATTGCCTATGCTCTCATTAGCCCATCTATCCTCCAATAGCTGTTTATATCTTACCCTAACTGCCTCCTCTTTTAGTTTATAAACCTTCACGTCTCTCTTCCCTGATGCTTCTATTCTCCTTGTATCCCATCTACCTTTTACTCTCAGTGTAGCTACAACTAGAAAGTGATCTGATATATCTGTGGCCCCTCTATAAACATGTACATCCTGAAGTCTACTCAACAGTCTTTTATCTACCAATACATAATCCAACAAACTACTGTCATTTCGCCCTACATCATATCGTGTATACTTATTTATCCTCTTTTTCTTAAAATATGTATTACCTATAACTAAACCCCTTTCTATACAAAGTTCAATCAAAGGGCTCCCATTATCATTTACACCTGGCACCCCAAACTTACCTACCACACCCTCTCTAAAAGTTTCTCCTACTTTAGCATTCAGGTCCCCTACCACAATTACTCTCTCACTTGGTTCAAAGGCTCCTATACATTCACTTAACATCTCCCAAAATCTCTCTCTCTCCTCTGCATTCCTCTCTTCTCCAGGTGCATACACGCTTATTATGACCCACTTATGTATTATTATTATGTATTATTGTTATTATTACATATTCTTCTTCTTCCTCCTCCTCTTCTTCCTCCTCTTCTTCCTCCTCCTCTTCTTCCTCCTCCTCCTCTTCTTCCTCCTCCTCCTCTTCTTCCTCCTCCTCCTCTTCTTCCTCTTCCTCCTCCTCCTCCTCCATTCTTGGAACAAGTTTGAAGAGCTTGTAGTTCATAATCACTATCATTATCATCACCAATGCTCACATCTGAGTCTGGGATTTGGGAAAATAGGAGTTTCCTCTTTGATTCTGGTACAACTGAACGTGAACAAGACGGCCCAGCACCAGAGGTGGAAGGCTGTGGGTTGTTTGGGTTTTCCTCACTATTACCCATATTATGGTCATTAGTTTCGGTCAAAACCTCACGAGAACCTTGAAACTCATTTTCACTGTCACTTCCATCTGTATTAGAACTGTCACTGGGGAAAAAAAGTGTCCCAATTCACCGAGGAGTGAGGAACTTCTTACCACCAGGCATGGTGGACATTGTGTACTATGATGGCATTCCCACAATGCACCACTGGGTCCCAGATTTTTTTCCTACTGCGCACACCCACCACACAGACCCATTCTCTCACATCTAGGCCTATCAGCCTTTTCCTGCGAGATTTGACAGCGCTAGAATTTATGCGTACTAGTACGTCAAAAACCCCTGCGCGTAAGCCATTCTAGTACGGCCGAAACCCTCAAAGGGTTAAATTCCTAGACAAGTCATCAATTACCCTCTCAATCGAATTGGCTAATGCAACCACTCCATCCCCAGAGAGATGAACCCCATCCCTTGCATACATATCACGTTTGCCAAAGAATAGGTCCCAGTTATCAATGAATTTATACCAATTGCCCTAGACATCCATTCATTGCCCACTTCCTTTCTAGGCAAGATGCTACATATGACTGGGATCCCTCCCTTAGATCTAACTACTTCCATGGCTGACCTGTACTAATCCAGCAGCTCCTCTCTCCTACCCTTCCCAATGTCATTACCCCCAGCACTAAGACAGATAATGGGCTTGTTCCCATTACCTGCCATAATATTATCCAACCTGCTGACTATGTCACCAACACCAGCTCCAGGAAGACACACTCTCTGTCTGACCTTTCTGTCTCTCTTACAAAATGCATGGTCCATATATCTTACCTGAGAATCACCTACTATTAAAATATTCTTGCCTAGATTAGCAGGTGAATCAGTGGTACCTTCAACCTCACTATCCACTGAAGTACACTTGTCTTGGAGAACAGAGAATCTATTTTCTACCTTCACATCTTCTCTATGAACTCTCCTCATCTTCCTTTTTCCTGAACTGTGAACCACTTGCCACTTAAAGTGGCTGCCACTATCACTACTGGTGACCATTTCCTCCTTACCAGCTAAATCCTTCTCACACTCATTCCCAAACTCATCTATGCAAAGCTTCAGCCTCCTATTTTCCTCCTGAAGAAGAAGAATCTCCTTCTTCAACACTTGAACCTGAGATTCTAAAACACTACAACAAGCCATGGTGCTTGGTAACAGCCCATGCTAACTCCCAAGAGCTTAGGCAGGTATGACCACACGTGACCACTGACCTCAGCGTAATGGAAGGAGAATCTCCTTCCATTAGGACTTCAGGTACTAAGTCCTTATCTGGGGTTACTTCCCTTCTTTGCTTTTTAAAGACACTGGGAACAACTTGAGAGTCACTGGACCCCTGTCGCACAAAATAAATGTCCAGCGAGCTCTGTTTCTGGCGTTTCTTTAAGATTTGTCTGAAGTGGGACACAACACAGTCATTGTACTTGTTGCCAATACGGCCTGCAACAGCTTTGTCAGGGTGAAGTTCATCCATAAATGTTCGCACTTCAGTCCACTTTGCACAAATGTCCTTAATCTTTGAAGAAGGCACCTTCCTCCATCTCTCTTCCTCCTCCTCTGCAGCAATTTCCTGAGCTGTGATCTCTTGCTGTTGCAGATGAAGCTCTTGCAGCTCTTCAGCGGTTAGCTCTTCCCTGTGGTCCTCCACCAACTCTTCCACATCCTTCCCACTCACCTCCAACCCCAGGGACTCTCCCAATGCCACAATAGATTCCACAACTGGCATAGGCTCCTTAGGGTCAGCCCCAAACCCTTCAAAGGACCTGCTGGTCCATGGGCTGGAGGAGAGGAGTTGTATTAGGGGGCAAGAACTTCACCGTGATGAAACTAAACTCCTCCACTATTTGCTCTTCCAAGTCTGGAGGATGAGCAGGAGCATTGTCCATTACCAGAAGGCACTTGAGGTCCAATTTATTTTCCAGGAGGTATTTCTTCACACTGGGGCCAAACACTTCATTAAACCAGTCTAGGAAAATTCCCCTTGTGACCCATGCCTTACTGTTAGCCTTCCACATCACACAAATTACTCTTGGTGACACTGTATTTCTTGAACACTCTGGGATTTTCAGGCTTCACTTTGCAATCCCCACTAACATTACTACAAAACATGAGAGTAAGCCTATCCTTCATAGGCTTGTGTCCTGGGAGTGCCATTTCCTCCTGCGTGATGTAGGTCCTCTTTGGCATTTTCTTCCAAAAGAGGCCTGTTTCGTCACAATTAAACAGTTGTTGGAGTTTGAATTCTCCAGTGTCTATGCACTCCTTAAACTCCTGTACAAACTTCTCAGCTGCTTTTTTGTCAGAACTGGCAGCCTCACCATGCCTTATCACACTGTGAATGCCACTACGCTTCTTAAATCTCTCAAACCAACCTCTGCTGGCCTTAAAATCACAAGCATCACCACTCGTTGCAGGCATTTTCTTTACGAGACTGTCATGCAACTGCCTTGCCTTTTCATATATTATCAACTGCATAATACTATCTCCTGCTAACTGTTTTTGGGTAATCCACACCAACAATAACCTTTCCACTTCTTTGAGGATTTGCAATCTCTTTTTTGTCAGCATATCTACCCCTTTTGCAACAACAGCACACTTTATTTCCTTTCCCTTTGCCACGATCGAAGTGATGGTTGAATGGGGTTTGCCACACATCCTGGCAAGTTCTGTAACATACACTCCGCTCTCATATTTTTCAATGATTTCCTTCTTGAATTCGATCGTGTTCCTCGCTTTCTTTACCAAAGGGCTTGCACTAGCTTTCCTTGGGCCCATGGTGACTTATTTAGCAGCTGCAAGCACAAAAAACAATGGATTGTTATGAAATGTACTGTATGAACCCGTGGGGTGATCATCATGTGCTGGTAAACAATGGCACACTGAGTGTGAATGGTGCAGGAGACTGGCTTTGTGTGCGCAGTGACGGGCGGACGTGTACCGGACGGTTGCTGAATCATGAGTCCAATCACGAACCGCGAGGCTAAATTTTTCCGAAAAAACTTGTTGAAAGTTGGATTTCATAAAAGTTGATGCTGATGAAACTTGGGGGTCCACTGTACTTTCTATGAAATATGACTTCACAGTTCCACTTCCCTGTAGTTAAGACTGGAAGACATTTATGCAAGTTATGGTCTACTAACATTAATAGACAACAGACAAGATGGAAATACAGTGGAACCCTGAATATCAGCCGTAATCCATTCCAGAAGGTCGGCCAAAATTCAAAAAGGCCTAAATTCGAAGCAATATTTCCCATAAGAATTAATGTAAATACAATTATCTATGGAGACAAAGAAGGGAATGTATGAAACTATAGTAGTACCAACACTCTTATATGGGTGTGAAGCTTTGGTTGTGAATGCAGCAGCGAGGAGGCGGTTGGAGGCAGTGATGTCCTGTCTAAGGGCAATGTGTGGTGCAAATATTATGCAGCAAATTCGGAGTGTGGAAATTAGGAGAAAGTATGGAGCTAATAAAGGTATTAGTCAGAGGGCTGAAGAGGGGTTGTTGAGGTGGTAGAATGACATGGAGAGCATTTAAATCTGTATGGGAAGGAAGGTGGGATAGGGGTCGTCTTTGAAAAGGTTGGAAGGGAGGTTTTGTGGGTGAGGGGCTTGGACTTCCAGCAGGCGTGCATGAGCGTGTTCGATAGGAGTGAATGGAGACGAATGGTATTTGGGACCTGACGATCTGTTGGAGTGTGAGCAGGGTAATATTTAGTGAAGGGATTCAGGGAAACCAGTTATTTTTATATAGCCAGACTTGAGTCCTGGAAATGGGAAGTACAATGCCTGTACTCTAAATGAGGGGTTTGGGATATTAGCATTTTGGAAGGATGTGTTGTGTATCTTTATACTATATGCTTCTAAACTGTTGTGTTCTGAGCACCTCTGCAAAAACAGTGATTATGTGTGAGTGAGGTGAAAGTGTTGAATGATGATGAAAGTATTTTCTTTTTGGGGATTTTCTTTCTTTTTGGGTCACTCTGTCTCGGTGGGAGATGGCCAACTTGTTAAAAAAAAAAAAAAAAAAAAATGAATCCATTCCAGACACCCAAAAATATTAACAAAAAATAATTTTTTTAAAGATTAATTATAGTTTTACATACACAAAACAATGAGAACCAAATAAAATAAATAAATGAACATTTAAATCACTATTACATACCTTTACTGAAGACTCTTGTTGGCTTATGGAAGACAGTTATGAGGAGAGAGGGAGGACTGATTATTGTTTGGAAGGGGAATCCCCCTCCATAAGGACTTCAGGTGTCAAAGCTCTCTCTCGGGTTACTTCCCTCCCTGCCTGCTACACTCCCTGCACGCCTGCTACACTCCCTGCATGACTGCTACACTCCCTGCCTGCCTGCTACACTCCCTGCCTGCCTGCTACACTCCCTGCCTGCCTGCTACACTCCCTGCCTGCCTGCTACACTCCCTGCCTGCCTGCTATACTCCCTGCCTCCCACACTCCCTGCCTCCCACACTCCCTGTTTATCTGCTACACTCCCTCCCTCCATGCTACACTCCCTGCATGCCTGCTACACTCCCTCCCTACATGCAACACTCCCTGCCTCCCTTCCACACTCACTGCCTCCCTGCTATGCTCCCTGTCTCCCTGCTATGCTCCCTGCATCCCTGCTACACTCCTTCCATGCTACACTTCCTGCCTCCCTGTTACACTCCCTTCCTCCATGCTACACTCCCTGCCTCCCTTCCACACACCCTGCCTGCCTGTTACACTCCCTGCCTCCCTGTTACACTCCCTCCCTCCATGCTACATTCCCTGCCTGCCTGCTACAGTCCCTGCCTACCTTCCACACTCCCTGTTTCCCTGCTACATTCCCTGCCTCCCTGCTACACTCCCTCTCTCCATGCTACACTCCCTGCCTCCCTTCCACACTCTCTGCCTCCCTGCTACACTCCCCGCCTGCCTGTTACACTCCCTGCCTCTCTTCCACACTCCCTGTTTCCCTGCTACACACCCTGCATGGGTGCTACACTCCCTCCCTCCATGCTACATTCCCTGCCTGCCTGTTACACTCCCTTCTATGCTCCCTCCATTTATTTATTTATTTATTTATTTATTAATTTGAACATGATACAGAGAAGTACAACGGAATACAGTAATTAAGTGTAACATGCCAAAGCCCCTTGTATGCAGAGCATTATGGGCAGGCTTAAAGTTAACTTAAGATTAACTAAGCAATGATATATTCAGTGGTAAAACATTATTGTAAACAGATTACAATTAAGCGCAAATGAGTATTACAAAGACAGGTCATATGGTCATTTACTGTGTTGCTGTGCATTCAGCTAGGTAATGTAATGAAAAATAACAAAGTTTGATTGGGTCACAGGTTAAACATTTATGAGATACAATTATGAGAAACATTTGTGAGATACAATTTATAAGATACAATTATTCAGTATTTATTTAGTTGTGGGTGAGTAAGTGATTTTTGAGAAGAGACTTGAATTTATTAACAGACAGTGTTTCTTTTATATTCACAGCTAAAGAATTCCAGATTTTAGGGCCTTTTATGTGCAATGAGTTTTTGCATGGTGTGAGATGGACACGAGGAACATCAAAGAGTGATCTGTGCCTTGTGTTATGGTCATGTTTTCTGTTGAGGTTGGTAAGGAGATGTTTGAGGGGAGGGTTTATATCTGAGTTAAGTGTTCTATGTATGTAGTAGGTGCAGTAATAAGCATGGATGTTTTGTATGGTGAGTAGGTTTAGAGTTTTGAATATTGGTGGAGTGTGCTGCCTGTAGTGGGAATTTGTTATCATTCTGACTGCAGCCTTTTGTTGGGTAGTTAGTGGTCTGAGATGGTTTATTGTTGTAGAGTCCCATGCACAAATTCCATATGTGAGATAGGGGTAAATAAGTGAGTGATATAGGGCCAGGAGGACTGACTGTGGAACATAGTATCGTATCTTCGATAGTATGCCTACGGTCTTGGAAATTTGTTGTATATGTGCTTGAAATTTTAGTCTATTATCAAGGTGGATTCCTAAAAACTTTCCCTCTGTTAGCTTTATGATAGATGATCCATTTATCATTATGTTAAGAGGAACATCTGTAGCTCTGTTACCAAACTGAATGAAGTAAGTTTTGTCAATGTTTAGAGTAAGTTTGTTAGTCCTCATCCAGGTAGATATTTTCTGTAATTTGGTATTCACAGTATTGGCTAGCATGACTGGGCTCGGGTGAGAGAAGACGTATGTACAGTGGTCCCTCGCTTTTCATAGTTCCCGTCAATCGTAAATTTCACCAATCATAGGGTTATTTTCGTATAAACATGGACTCGCTTTTCATAAGTTGACTCGTGAGTCGTAATTCGTCCCGGACGCGTACCCACGGTGTGAGCCATGGCGGCAGCCAATCTGGCATTGTTTACCAGTGAGTGAAGGTCCCCTCATGTGCTCCAGCGAAATATTTCATAATATTCCATTTATTTTAGTGCTTGCAAGTACTAAATAAGCTACCATGGCTCCAAAGAAAGCTCCTAGTGCCAAGCCTGTGGTAAAGAAGGCGAGAAATACGACTGAATTTAAGAAAACCATCATTGAACAATATGAAAGTAATACAAATGTGGCCGAACTGGCCAGGATGTATAAGAAACCCTACTCAACCTTATGTTCCACAGTGGCCAAGAAAAAGGAAATCAAGGATGCTGTTGTTGCAAAGGGGGTAACTATGCTGACAAAAATGAGATCACCAGTACTCGAAGAGGTTGAGAAGTTATTATTGGTGTGGATAAATGAGAAACAATTAGCAGGAGATACTCTTATGACTTCGATTATTTGTGAAAAGGCTAGGCAGTTGCATGAAGATTTGGTAAAGAAATTCCCTGCAAATAGTGGTGATGTGAGTGAATTTAAGGCCAGCAAAGGCTGGTTTGAGAGATTTAAGAACCGTACTGGCATACACAGTGTGGTAAGGCATGGTGAGGCTGCCAGTTCGGACCACAAGGCGGCTGAAAAATATGTGCATGAATTCCAGGAGTACATAGAGGCTGAAGGACTGAAACCTGAACAAGTGTTCAATTGTGACAAGACAGGCCTCTTTTGGAAGAAAATGCCAAAGAGGACCTTCATTACACAAGAGGAAAAGGCAATGCCAGGACACAAGCCTATGAAAGACAGGCTGACGCTAATGTTCTGTGCTAATGCTAGTGGGGATTTCAAAGTGAAGCCATTACTAGTGTACCATCCTGAAAATCCCAGAGTGTTCAGGAAAAACAATGTTATGAAGAGTAAATTGTGTGTGTTTTGGAAATCTAATAGTAAGGCATGGGTCACGAGGGAAATTTTCGAAATTTTCGTCGAGTGGTTCAATGAAGTGTTTGGCCCTAGTGTGAAGGAGTATCTCATGGAAAAGAAATTGGATCTCAAGTGCCTGCTAGTAATGGACAATGCACCTGCTCATCCTCCAAACTTAGATGACCTAATTTTCGAGGAGTTTGGGTTCATCACAGTAAAGTTCTTGCCCCCGAATACCACTCCTCTCCTCCAGCCCATGGACCAGCAGGTCATTTCAAACTTTAAAAAACTCTACACAAAAGCAATGTTTCACAGGTGCCTGACTGTGACCACAGACACTCACTTGACCCTAAGGGAATTTTGGAGAGAACACTTCAGCATCCTCCATTGCATAACCCTTACAGGTATGGCTTGGGAGGGAGTGACTACCAGGACTTTGAACTCTGCCTGGAGAAAATTGTGGCCAGATTGTGTCGACAAAAGGGATTTTGAAGGGTTTGGGACTGACCCTGATGAGCCTATGTCTGTTGTAAAATCAACTGTGGCACTGGGGAGTTCCATGGGGTTGGATGTGAGTTTGGAGGATCTGGAAGAATTGGTGGAAGACCACATCGAAGAGCTCACCACTGAGGAGCTGCAAGAGCTTCAGCAAGAAGAGCAACACATCGCAGCTCAGAATCTTGCTGCAGAGGAGGAGGAAGAGAGATGGAAGAAGGTGCCTTCTTGAGAAATTAAAGAGATTTTTACTATGTGGGGTAAGATGGAAAGCTTTATGGAGAAACATCACCCTAACAAGGTTGTTGAAAGCCATATTGGCAACATGTACAGTGACAAAGTCTTGGGCCATTTTAGGGAAGTGTTAAAGAGATGCCAGAAACAGAGCTCTCTCCACAGTTATTTTGGGAGACAGGACTCCAGTGACTCTGAAGCTGGTCCTAGTGGCATTAAGAAACAGAGAATACAAGCAACCCCAGAAAAGCAATTGGTACCTGAGGTGTTGCTGGAAGGGGATTCCCCTTCCAAACTATAAACAATCCACTCTCCTCCAGTCTCCCATACACTAAGAAGAATCTCCAATAAAGGTAAGTGTTATGCTGTTAATGTTTCATTCATCATTTCCCATTGTATTGTTTATGTATGAAAAACAGTACAGAATGGGTCACATAACCAGAGACCAAACAAAACGTTACTCGTCAATCCTAACCAGCCTGATAAGAAGGGCAAAAAAATTGTATTATGAGAACAGATTATCCAACTTACGAGGTGATATAAAAAAGACCTGGAAAACCCTATCAGAAATTCTAGGAACAAAAAAGATATCACGAAATAGCAAAATAAAATTAGCAAAATCAGATGAACCCCAACTCCCACCAACAGAAACAGCAAACAGACTCAATGATTTCTTCTCCACTATAGGACAAAACCTTGCCAATAAAATCCCAAGCTCAGATACCCCACCAAATGACTACCTCACCGGCAACTACCCGAACACACTGTTCCTAGCTCCGACTAACCCATACGAAGTCTCCCTTATTATCAACATACTAAAAAACAAGGCAGGAGATTTAAATACCTTACCACCCTTTATATACAAAAAAGTGTCACAAATGCTATCACCAATCATTGCAACACTCTTTAACAAATCCATTGAATCCTCCACCTTCCCTACAGTACTCAAAATAGCAAGGGTCACCCCGATCCACAAAGGAGGAGACCAAACAGAGTTGAATAACTATAGGCCAATATCCAACTTACACCCTTTCTCAAAAATCTTCGAAAAATTAATTCATAAACAAATCTACTCCTACCTTATCTCCCAAAACATACTCAACCCCTGCCAATTTGGATTCAGGCCTAATAAAAATACTAATGATGCTATTATACACATGCTAGAACATATATACACTGCAATAGAGAAAAAAGAAGTCCCACTGGGGATCTTCATTGACTTACGTAAAGCTTTTGATACAGTTGACCATGACTTGCTCCACGTAAAATTGTCACACTATGGTATAAGAGGGCACTCCCTCAACTACCTCAAGTCATACCTCAGCAACAGAAGCCAATATGTGTATGCAAATGGGGCAAACTCTTCTGCACAACCAATTACAGTTGGTGTCCCACAGGGAAGTGTCCTTGGCCCTCTTCTCTTTCTCCTATACATAAATGACCTACCAAATGCTTCACAATTACTCAAACCCACACTATTTGCAGATGACACTACATACGTCTTCTCCCACCCGAGCCCAGTCACGCTAGCCAATACTGTAAATACCGAATTACAGAAAATATCTACCTGGATGAGGACTAACAAACTTACACTAAACATTGACAAAACCTACTTCATTCAGTTTGGTAACAGAGCTACAGATGTCCCTCTTAACATAATGATAAATGGATCACCTATCACAAAGCTAACAGAGGGAAAATTCTTAGGAATCCACCTTGATAATAGACTCAAATTTCATACACATATACAACAAATTTCTAAGAAAATTTCCAAGACTGTAGGCATACTATCGAAGATACGGTACTATGCTCCACAGTCAGCCCTCCTGGCCCTATATCACTCTCTTATTTACACCTATCTCACCTATGGAATTTGTGCATGGGGCTCAACAACAAGTAACCATCTCAGACCACTAATTACCCAACAAAAGGCTGCAGTTAGAATGATAACAAATTCTCACTACAGGCAGCACACTCCACCAATATTCAATACACTAAACCTACTCACCATACAAAACATCCATACTTATTACTGCACCTATTACATACATAGAACACTTAACTCTGATATTAACCCTCCCCTCAAACATCTCCTTGCCAACCTCAACAGAACACATGACCATAACACAAGGCACAGATCACTCTTTGATGTTCCTCGTGTTCATCTCACACTATCCAAAAACTCAATGCACATAAAAGGCCCTAAAATCTGGAATTCATTACCTGTAAATATAAAAGAAACACTACCTGTTTATAAATTCAAGTCTCTTCTCAAAGATCACTTACTCACCCAAAACCAAATAAATACTGAATAACTGAACCTTATAAATTGTATATCTTAAATGTTTCTCACAATTATATCACATAAATGTTAAACCTAAAACCCAATCTAACTTTATTATTTTTTAAATACACTACCTAACAGAATACTCCATTCTACTGAATGTACAACAATGCATGCAACCATATGACCTGTCTTTGTAATACTCACTTGTGCTTTATAGTAATCTGTTTACATTAATGTTTTATCACTGATTTCATCATTGCTTAGTTAATCTTAAGTTAATTTTAAGCCAGCCCGTAATGCTATGCATAGTATAAGAGGCTTTGGCATGCTGCTCTTATCTGTATTTTTTTGTACCTCTGTATGTGTGGTCAAATTGCAAATAAATAAATAAATAAATACATGTATATTTCATGTAAAAATTTTTTTGTTTTAAAACTTCTGGGTGTCAGGAACGGAATAATTGTATTTACATTATTTCTTATGGGGAAAATTGATTCGCAAATCGTAAATTTCGTTTATAGTAGCAGCTCCAGGAACGGATTAATTACGAAAAACGAGGGACCACTGTATTGTCATCTGCAAATAGTGTGGGTTTGAGTAGTTGCAATGCATTTGATAGGTCATTTGTGTATATGAGAAAGAGAAGAGGGATATTGTTGGATATTGGCCTATAGTTATTCAAGTCTGTTTGGTCTCCTCCTTTATGGCTCAGGGTGACCCTTGCTATTTTGAGAACTGTAGGGTAGGTAGAGGATTCGATGGATTTGTTAAAGAGTGTTGCAATGATTGGTGATAGCACTTGTGACGCTTTTTTGTATATAAAGGGTGGTAAGGTATTTAAATCTCCTGTCTTGTTTTTTAGTGCGTTGATAATAAGGGAGACTTCAGTTGGGTTAGTTGGAGCTAGGAACAGTGTGTTCGGGTAGTTGCCAGTGAGGTAGTCATTGGGTGGGGTATTTGAGCTTGGGATTTTATTGGCAAGGTTTTTTCTATAGTGGAGAAGAAATCATTGAGTCTGCTTGCTGTTTCAGTTGGTGGAAGTTGGGGTTCATCTGGTTTTGTTAGTTCAATTTCGCTATTTCGTGATATCTTTTTTGTTCTTAGAATTTCTGATAGGGTTTTCCAGGTCTTTTTTATATCACCCCTTAAGTTGGATAATCTGTTCTCATAATACAATTTTTAAGCCCTTCTTATCAGGCTGGTTAGGATTGACGAGTAACGTTTTGTTTGGTCTCTGGTTATGTGACCTATTCTGTACTGTTTTTCGTATAGATGCTTTGTATTTATGGATTTGAGGATGCTGGGTGTTAACCAGGGACTGTTCAGTCTCTTAGCTGTCATCTGTTTAGTTTTTTTAGGGCAGTGCTTGTCATAGAGGTATTGGGTCTTTTTTAGAAAATTATTAATACATTCGTCAATATCTCTCTAGATTTCTAGCTCGGTGTGCCAGTCGATGTTTGTCACTGCTGCTGTGAAGTTATTAATGGCTGCCTCATTGTGAAGTCTGAAGGTGACTTTAGTACAGTAGTGTCTTGGGGTAATTTGCCAAGATTTGTTATGAGGAAGGTAGGGTAGTGGTCTGTGGTATTATCTGTGATTATGCCTGATTTTAAAGGGGATATGGTGTTGGTCCAGATGTGGTCTAGTAGGGAAACACTAGTCTCTGTAACTCTTGTAGGTTTTGTTACTGTTGGTAGCAACATACAGTTACTCATTGTGTTTGTGAATTCAGTAACGTGTGGGTCCTGGTCTTGCAGGAGATTTATATTGAAGTCACCTGAGAGTAGTAAGTGATCTTTGTTCATGCGTGCACCAGTTATCATACTTCCTAGGTTTTCACAAAAATGGCTAATGTTTGACTGTGGTACTCTGTAGATGTTTATCACTGTGAGAGGTTTTAGTAGGTATTTGGATTTGAATTTAGCTATTATATATTACCCATGTTCATCCCTTGTGCAAGTATTAGTTATACATTCTAGTTGGTCTGAGTAGTATTTAGCTGTGCCACCCCTTGTTGATTTGGCCTGCAGTTGTGTATGGCTGTGTAACCAGGAATGACATAGACATCTGTAGTATCAGGCTTTAGCCAGGTTTCAGTGAGAGTAATGATGAACATACTGGCATGCAGGGAATTTAGTAATGCTATGAGGTCATCGTAATGCTTACTTAAAGATCTGATATTGTAGTTAAAGACAGTTATGTTGTTGTTGGCTCTGAGGAGTGCCTTTGATTGTTCTGCTGTGTAGTAATTACAGTTACTGTTTGATTCATTTAAGTCATTCAATAAGAGGTTGGTATCAGGATCAATGCTTGTATTCATAAGATATAGAGTGAATCTATAGTAAGAATTAAGTATAAGACAAAGTAAATATTCTAAAGCTAAAAAATAGCACCTGAATTATTTTAACAAATTTAAAAAAAATGAGCTAACGTAGTTCTTTAAAGCTAAAATAAAGGAGATAATATAAAAGGGACTAAAATAATTTGTGGTGAACAAATAAAGTGATGATCAAATAATGGAGCTTGGGAATATAATAGTAGGTAGTTCTTTAAAGGTAATTCTTTAAAGTTAAAATTAGGGAAACAATATAAAAGGGACTAATATAAGTTGTGGAGAACAAATGAAGTGGTAATCAAATAAATGAGCATGGGAATATAATGGCAAAATAGTTAACTTATTACACTTTAGCACCTGAGAATAGCACCTTGATTATTTTAACAATTGTGAATATATGAACTAAGGTAGTTATATAAAACTAAAATAAAGGAGAAAATATGTAAGGGACTAAATTAAGTAATAGTAAACAAAGTTAAATGGACAGATAGTCACTATGAAATAATATTGATTTAGGAGTAAGATCTGATTTGTAATATTTAATAAGTAGAGCAGTTTATTGCACAATAAAAAGTAAAAAAAATGAGGTAGTTGGTACTAGCTAGCAAAAGATAGTTTTGGGACTTGCACAAAAATGCAATTGGAATATACACTAATTGCACACACAATATAAAAGAGACTAAAACAAGTAGTGGTAAACAAAATTAAATAGACAGGTAAGAACCATGAGTAACATTAAATTGGAGTAAGATTTGACTTGCAACACAAAATTATGAGCAATTAATAGCAATTAAAAAGAAGTATGAAGTATTTGAGGTAGTTGGCATTAGCTAGTGAATAAAAAAATAAAAAAATAATAATGCACAATAATATAATAGTAAGGTACACTATATGCACCACATGTATATATGTATTAAGGACACTTATCTAATCTGTTACAGAAATGTCAGCTTTTCTAAGGAAGGTAGAGAAATCATGTTCATTTGAGATGGTATATTGTTGTCCTGTTGATGTTTTCCTAACTAGTATTTTCCCATCTCGAGTGAAACACTGATGTATTTTGTTTTCCTGTTTAAGTTTTCTCAACCTGAACAGAAGGTTTTGACGTTTTCTCGTTAGACACTCGTTGATGTACACTCCATTTTTCATTGTAATTGCTGATTTAATTAGGTCCTTTCTTTTATCATATGAATGAAGTCTGATCATAATACTGTGTTTACTACCTTGTTTTCCTAGCAAACATGTTTCTTTGATTTCATAATTTTTCACGATAACTTTCACGTGGTCATGTATTATCCTGATAGCAGTTTCTTTGCAGTGTGCTTGGGTTATGTCACTAGGAACATGAGGGCTGTTTATTATAACTGCATCAGACAACTTATCTTGTTCAGTTTTGTCATCTTGGAAATCAACATATTCATGCAGTGGGGTGTGCATGTTCTGATTCCAGTCCTTGATTGCTTCTTCAACCTTCATATTTAGAGTTGTTATTTGCTCAGAGTGACTGGCTATAGCTGTTTTTAGAGTATTTTCTGTGTCAGCACTTCCCTGTAATCTTCTCTTCAAGGTTTTTGATCTTGTTCTCGAGGTTGGTTATCTTGGATTCTCGTCGTGCAAGTGTTGCTTTAATATCTTTGATTTTGTTTTCTAGAGCGACGATGTAGTCCTGATATTGTCAGGAATAATCATACCTGAGTTATCATGGGTGAATCCTTTGAAGGGAGTGGAGTTGGAGGGGGAGTCAGCCATGTTTGTTGTTGATGTTCCATGGGTGGTAGTGGTGAGGGGGGGGTTGATGATACACTGGCTTCCTGCTGGGTAGACAAGTTAAGTTCTAGGGTCCTTGGTGTTATTCTTTTCTTACTGCTGTTGATTCTTCTGTGATATCCTTTCATAGTATCACTAAACGTAGATACTGTGTAGCTATGGAGGAGAAGGCTTGTTTTCCCTAAGCTTGGGTTAAGTGATTGTCTGGCAGCGGAGGCAGTGTTTGGGTTAGCAGGGCTGTCTTCCTTAGATCTTCTAATTTTGTCAAGATTTGGGTTACATTCTTAGTATTATTGGGTCATTTTTGTGGTCTAAGTGGGTTCATGTAGTTGTACCTTCAATTAGGCCATCACAAGCTTTGATGAGCGATGGTTTCTTGAGGAAAAAGAGCTGGTAGGATACTACTGCTGCCACAACGCTCCCTGCCTCCCTTCCACAGCATATGTGTAAAGAACATCAGATAACCCAAAAACAGTCAGAGTGACTTATTTCCATTGGGGTCCTGCCTACCCACTACACTCCCTGCCTGCTACACTCCCTGCTAAACTCCTTTTGCAACATTAGCTTCCTTGATTTCTACTTTCTTTGCCAGGATGGAAGTGATTATTGATTTGGATTTCCCATACATCCTGGCAAGTTCTAGCCCTCAAACACCACTCTCATATTTTTCAATAACTTCTTTCTTAAATTTCATTGTGTTTCTCATTTTCTTTATTAGGAACTTTCTTTGGGCCCATGGTGCCTTATTTCACAGTCGCACATAATAAACAAGCACAAAAACCAATAGATTTTAAGGAAATGTTTGGATGAATGCACGGAGTATATGCTCATTCACCAAGATCCACAGCGGTGTCCCAGCAGGAGGCGGGCTGGTGAGTATAATATGGCTGATTTGCGAGGCACCGACTGAAACATGGAGAAAATTTTGGCCCAAAAACTGGCCTAAATACGATTCGGCCAATAAACACAGCGGCCGATATTCGGGGTTCCACTGTACACAGTGTACACAGTCCCCCTCTGTCTGACACCATCAGGTTACTTTGTGCCCTTTTACTACCAGGATTCCTAGGTCACCTCTCTGTTCAATGACCTACAATGACCTTGTTTATTGTTTTACTACCAGGATTCGTAGGTCGCATCTTTGCTCAATGACTTACAAGTGTTATAACTCAGTTGCTACAAACTATCACCATAATTGCTTCTGGAGATGCATAAGAAATACAGGTCTCCCTCAACATTCACGTTTTCAACTTTCACGGGCTTCACACATTCGCGAATTCCCAGCCACCAAATTCCCAGCCGCCAAATCATATTTAAGTTTCCCGCCACCTGCGAGTCCCTACTACCCTCCCTCCGACCCCCGCAACTGGCAACCAGCCCTCCCACCACTCAGTGTGGTGAGTGTTTTGTTTGTTCATTATTTGCTATTAAACTACAGTATAAATAATGTAAACACATTCATGATTGCATATTGGAATGGCTATTAGGACAGGTATTAGACGGTGACATCATGTGTTTACTCTTGAGCACTGCAAAGAATCGAACATTTCTGCTATTGCTAATAATAACAATAGTAATAATAATAATAATAATAATAATAATAATAATAATAATAATAATAATAATAATAATAATAATAATAATGATAATAGTAATAATAATAATAATAATAATAATAATAATAATAATAATAATAATAATAATAATAATAATAATAATAAATACGATATAATTGAAGAAGGAAATTGTACAAAAATACGAGGGAGTGGTTGACACATCGTCAGTGTGACTTTGTTTATGCTGGAGTAAACATTAGTCTCCCTGCTCTTCCAAACATTTCACAATAATTCATTGTGTTTGGTGCTTGTAGATTGAGTGTGACTGGAGTGGTAGAGGCAGTGATTGAGGCAATGGTATTTAATAACATACATGTTAATAATAATACATGTTATTAATAATATGTACTATTATTATTTATAACATGTTATTAAATACATACATGTTAATAATAATACATGTTATTAATAATAACATGTACTATTATTATTTATAACATATATGTCATTAAATACCACTGCCTCAACCGCTGAATTATTGTGAAATGTTTGGAAGAGCAGGGAGACTAATGTTTACTCCAGCATAAACAAAGTCACACTGACGATGTGTCAACCACTCCCTCGTATTTTTGTACAATTTCCTTCTTCAATTATATCGTATTTATTATTATTATTATTATTATTATTATTACTATTATTATTATTATTATTATTATTATTATTATTATTATTATTATTAGCAATAGCAGAAATGTTCGATTCTTTGCAGTGTTCAAGAGTAAACACATGATGTCACCGTCTAATACCTGTCCTAATAGCCATTCCAATATGCAGTCATGAATGGGTTTACATTATTTATACTGTAGTTTAATAGCAAATAATGAACAAACAAAACACTCACCACACTGAGTGGTGGGAGGGCTGGCTGCCAGTTGCGGGGGTCGGAGGGAGGGTAGTAGGGACTCGCATTGGTGGAGGCAGTGGAGGAGTCAAGATAAGATAAGATTTCGTTCGGATTTTTAACCCCGGAGGGTTAGCCACCCAGGATAACCCAAGAAAGTCAGTGCGTCATCGAGGACTGTCTAACTTATTTCCATTGGGGTCCTTAATCTTGTCCCCCAGGATGCGACCCACACCAGTCGACTAACATACATGTTATTAACATACATGTTATTAAATAACATATGTTATTAAAGCATAACATGTATATATTTAGTACAATTTACGACGTTTTCATGTATTTTATGATTATTCATGGTTCAACAAGTTAAGGAAGCAGTATTGTATTATATTTCCCTACAATATATTGGGGCACCAAACATTCACGGTTTTTCAACATTCACGAGGCTCTTGATCCCCTAACCCTCGCGAATGTTGAGGGAGACCTGTATAGTCAATGTTCCGAGTGTCATTAAGTTTCAAATAATAAAAATGCAAAATTAAACTTTTTATTAAGAAATACCTAAAAATTAAAAATAAAAGTTTTAAGAACTTACTTGCCAGAAGATCGAGTCTGACTGCCAGCCACCTCATAGCACAGTTGAACAGGTAGAACAAACTAGTGTTCTCGTCAAACAGCATCATGAACCTAGAATGCAGAGTTGAAGAAAACATCATCACAGTAAATGAGGACAAATTTCAGTTACTATGTTATGGAAAACTTGAGGAAATAATAGCTAGAAAGGAGCATACAACAAACTCTAACCACACAAGAGCAAAAAACTAATGTAAAGGACTTGGGAGTGATAGTGTCAGAGGATCTCACTTTGAAGGACCACAACAGTGTCATCATCAAATCTGAGAGGAAAATGATAGGATAGATAATGAGAAGCTTCAAAACAAGAGATGCCATGATAATGATGATCCTTTTTTAAGCCCCTTGCTCACTCTAGGCTGGAATACTGAACACTAACTGTTCCATTCAAGGCTGGCGAAATCACAGATCTAGGGAATGCACGGAGGGCTTTAACTACACATATAAGCTCAGTCAAGCACTTTGATTACTGGGAATGTTTGAAATCCACTGGCCTGTACTCCTTGCAATGCAGAAGAAAAAGATACACCACAATCAATACCTGAAAAATCCTGGAGGGACTAGTCCCAAATCTGCACATAAATCTTTAACCCTTTGAGGGTCGCCAGACCCTCTCAGAGACTTGATCTCAGAGTCACCAAAATTTAAAAAAAAAAAAAAAAAAATTATGAAAAGATAATCTTTTCCCAATGATAATGACACCAAAAGTATGAAATTTGATGGAAAACTTACGGAATTATGCTCTCGCGAAGTTAGCGGTCTCGACAATGTTTACGCATCGGCGATTTTGCCCACTTTGAGCCCTATTTTCGGTCAATTCCAGTGTACTAGTCGACAAAAATCATAAATATTTCGCTAGAACTCTCTTTTTTCTATCGAATGAGTACAAGAAACCACCCATTTACTAATTTCAACCATCCAATAAAGTGGTCAGAATTTAGCAATTTTGCCAATTTCACACAAATTTCAAAAGATGCCAATTTCCAAATAGGGTCCAGAATAAACAAGAAAGACATTCCTGGCACTAAAATAACATTTCCTCTGTTTATTAGTCACATCCCCACGCCCCTCTTACATTTCTTTTGCTTTCCACTTTGAATTTTTATTCTCACAAAAAACATAAAAGATTTACTGTTATGCAGACTACTGTATTAGTGTGGAAATGGTATAAATAATACCAGCGCACTTGTGAAAAGATATTAGATTCACCAGTTGATGTGTATTGGACGCGTGGCATGATTTGTTTACTTTTGAACTCTGGCAAAAATCGAACATTTCTGCTACTTTGAGCTCAATTTCAAGGTGCTTTTCATTGTGAAACCAATCAAAATCATCTCAATTTCTGTAATATGTCTTCCAATCTACAAAATAAGACCAGGAAAACTAGAATACAACCATAAATACCATACGAAAATACAGTGCAAAGTCGCTGTTTTAAACCAAAAACACTCTCAAAGTTTTTCTTCTCATTACGCACTGTGTGCTGCAGGGTTCTTTTTATACTGCACACACTGACCACATAGACCCATTCTTTCATATGTAGGCCTACCAGCTTTCTCTTGCTAGATTTGAGGGCGCTAGAATTTATGTGTAGTAGTACGTAGTAGGTTGGTAGATAGCAACCACCCAGGAAAGTACTACCGTCCTGCCAGATGACTGTGAAACAGAAACCTGAAACTGTTTTGCATGATGGTAGGATTGCTGGTTTCTTTTTCTGTCTCATAAACACGCTAGATAACAGGGATATCTTGCTACTCCTACTTACACTTTGGTCACACTTCACAGACACGCACATGCATATATATATACATACATCTAGGTTTTTCCCCTTTTTCTAAATAGCTCTTGTTCTTCTTTATTTCTTCAATTGTCCATGGGGAAGTGGAAAAGAATCTTTCCTCCGTAAGCCATGCGTGTCTTATGAGGCGACTAAAATGCCGGGAGCAATGGGCTAGTAACCCCTTCTCCTGTAAACATTTACTAAAAAAGAGAAGAAGAAAAACTTTATAAAACTGGGATGCTTGAATGTGCGTGGATGTAGTGCGGATGACAAGAAACAGATGATTGCTGATGTTATGAATGAAAAGAAGTTGGATGTCCTGGCCCTAAGCAAAACAAAGCTGAAGGGGGTAGGGGAGTTTCGGTGGGGGGAAATAAATGGGATTAAATCTGGAGTATCTGAGAGAGTTAGAGCAAAGGAAGGGGTAGCAGTAATATTGAATGATCAGTTATGGAAGGAGAAAAGAGAATATGAATGTGTAAATGCAAGAATTATGTGGATTAAAGTAAAGGTTGGATGCGAGAAGTGGGTCATAATAAGTGTGTATGCACCTGGAGAAGAGAGGAATGCAGAGGAGAGAGAGAGATTTTGGGAGATGTTAAGTGAATGTACAGGAGCCTTTGAACCAAGTGAGAGAGTAATTGTGGTAGGGGACCTAAATGCTAAAGTAGGAGAAACTTTTAGAGAGGGTGTGGTAGGTAAGTTTGGGGTGCCAGGTGTAAATGATAATGGGAGCCCTTTGATTGAACTTTGTATAGAAAGGGGTTTAGTTATGGGTAATACATATTTTAAGAAAAAGAGGATAAATAAGTATACAAGATATGATGTAGGGCAAAATGATAGTAGTTTGTTGGATTATGTATTGGTAGATAAAAGACTGTTGAGTAGACTTCAGGATGTACATGTTTATAGAGGGGCCACAGATATATCAGATCACTTTTTAGTTGTAGCTACACTGAGAGTAAAAGGTAGATGGGATACAAGGAGAATAGAAGCATCAGGGAAGAGAGAGGTGAATGTTTACAAACTAAAAGAGGAGGCAGTTAGGGAAAGATATAAACAGCTTTTGGAGGATAGATGGGCTAATGAGAGCATAGGCAATGGGGTCGAAGAGGTATGGGGTAGGTTTAAAAATGTAGTGTTAGAGTGTTCAGCAGAAGTTTGTGGTTACAGGAAAGTGGGTGCGGGAGGGAAGAGGAGCGATTGGTGGAATGATAATGTAAAGAGAGTAGTAAGGGAGAAAAAGTTAGCATATGAGAAGTTTTTACAAAGTAGAAGTGATGCAAGGAGGGAAGAGTATATGGAGAAAAAGAGAGAGGTTAAGAGAGTGGTGAAGCAATGTAAAAAGAGAGCAAATGAGAGAGTGGGTGAGATGTTATCAACAAATTTTGTTGAAAATAAGAAAAAGTTTTGGAGTGCGATTAACAAGTTAAGGAAGCCTAGAGAACAAATGGATTTGTCAGTTAAAAATAGGAGAGGGGAGTTATTAAATGAAGAGTTGGAGGTATTGGGAAGATGGAGGGAATATTTTGAGGAATTGTTAAATGTTGATGAAGATGGGGAGGCTGTGATTTCGTGTATAGGGCAAGGAGGAATAACATCTTGTAGGAGTGAGGAAGAGCCAGTTGTGAGTGTGGGGGAAGTTCGTGAGGCGGTAGGTAAAATGAAAGGGGGTAAGGCAGCCGGGATTGATGGGATAAAGATAGAAATGTTAAAAGCAGGTGGGGATATAGTTTTGGAGTGGTTGGTGCAATTATTTAATAAATGTATGGAAGAGGGTAAGGTACCTAGGGATTGGCAGAGAGCATGCATAGTTCCTTTGTATAAAGGCAAAGGGGACAAAAGAGAGTGCAAAAATTATAGGGGGATAAGTCTGTTGAGTATACCTGGTAAAGTGTATGGTAGAGTTATTATTGAAAGAATTAAGAGCAAGACAGAGAATAGGATAGCAGATGAACAAGGAGGCTTTAGGAAAGGTAGGGGGTGTGTGGATCAGGTGTTTACAGTGAAACATATAAGTGAACAGTATTTAGAAAAGGCTAAAGAGGTCTTTGTGGCATTTATGGATTTGGAAAAGGCATATGACAGGGTGGATAGGGGGGCAATGTGGCAGATGTTGCAGGTGTATGGTGTAGGAGGTAGGTTACTGAAAGCAGTGAAGAGTTTTTACGAGGATAGTGAGGCTCAAGTTAGAGTGTGTAGGAAAGAGGGAAATTATTTCCCAGTAAAAGTAGGCCTTAGACAAGGATGTGTGATGTCACCGTGGTTGTTTAATATATTTATAGATGGGGTTGTGAGAGAAGTAAATGCGAGGGTCTTGACAAGAGGCGTGGAGTTAAAAGATAAAGAATGACACATAAAGTGGGAGTTGTCACAGTTGCTCTTTGCTGATGACACTGTGCTCTTGGGAGATTCTGAAGAGAAGTTGCAGAGATTGGTGGATGAATTTGGTAGGGTGTGCAAAAGAAGAAAATTAAAAGTGAATACAGGAAAGAGTAAGGTTATGAGGATAACAAAAGGATTAGGTGATGAAAGACTGGATATCAGATTGGAGGGAGAGAGTATGGAGGAGGTGAATGTATTCAGATATTTGGGAGTGGACGTGTCAGCGGATGGGTCTATGAAGGATGAGGTGAATCATAGAATTGATGAGGGGAAAAGGGTGAGTGGTGCACTTAGGAGTCTGTGGAGACAAAGCACTTTGTCCTTGGAGGCAAAGAGGGGAATGTATGAGAGTATAGTTTTACCAATGCTCTTATATGGGTGTGAAGCATGGGTGATGAATGTTGCAGCGAGGAGAAGGCTGGAGGCAGTGGAGATGTCATGTCTGAGGGCAATGTGTGGTGTGAATATAATGCAGAGAATTCATAGTTTGGAAGTTAGGAGGAGGTGCGGGATTACCAAAACTGTTGTCCAGAGGGCTGAGGAAGGGTTGTTGAGGTGGTTCGGACATGTAGAGAGAAATATACTCAAATAACCCGCACATAAAAGACAGAAGCTTACGACGACGTTTCGTAAGCTTCTGTCTTTTATGTGCGGGTTATTTGAGTATCGTTCCAGTCACGGTATTGTGCCTTTTTGTTATTTATGTAGAGAGAATGGAGCGAGACAGAATGACTTCAAGAGTGTATCAGTCTGTAGTGGAATGAAGGCGGGGTAGGGGTCGGCCTAGGAAAGGTTGGAGGGAGGGGGTAAAGGAGGTTTTGTGTGCGAGGGGCTTGGACTTCCAGCAGGCGTGCGTGAGCGTGTTTGATAGGAGTGAATGGAGACGAATGGTTTTTAATACTTGACGTGCCGTTGGAGTGTGAGCAAAGTAACATTTATGAAGGGGTTCAGGGAGACCGGCAGGCCGGACTTGAGTCCTGGAGATGGGAAGTACAGTGCCTGCACTCTGAAGGAGGGGTGTTAATGTTGCAGTTTAAAAACTGTAGTGTAAAGCACCCTTCTGGCAAGACCGTGATGGAGTGAATGATGGTGAAAGTTTTTCTTTTTTGGGCCACCCTGCCTTGGTGGGAATCGGCCAGTGTGATAATAATAATAATAATAATAGTACGTCAAAAACCCTGGCGCGTAAGCCATACTAGTACGTCGGAAACCCCAAAAGGGTTAAAAAAAACTTAAAGGTTTGCCAGTCAAGAGTATCTGAGAGAGTTAAAGCTAAGGAAGGGGGTAGCAATAATGTTGAAGGATCAGTTATGGAAGGAAAAGAGGGAATATAAATGTATAAATTCAAGGATTATGTTCATTAACCCTTTGACTATCGCAACCCCAAATCCTGAAGTGCCTCCTGCTGTCAAAAAATATTTGAAAATTTTTTTTTTTTTTCTTATCAAAATGTTAAGATAAATTTTCTGATTGTTTTTAATAACCCTTTCAGGGTCCGTCCCGTAGATCTACGGCTTTACGTTCAGGGTCCAAACCGTAGATCTACGCCATGAGATCAGCTCACTCTGATAAACTGTGAGTGGTACATTTGGGCCTAGATATGAGAGAATACATCTATGTGGTATGTGTGCACCACATAAAACAGATCCTGCAGCACACTGTGTATAATGAGAGAAAAAAAATGAAATCATGATTTTTCGATTAAAACAGCAACTTTGCAGTGTTTTTTCGTATGTTTTTTATAGTTGTATTTGCGATTTCTCGGTCTCATTTGATAGAATGGAAGACATATTACAGAAATAGAGATGATTTTGATTGGTTTTAGCACTGGAAATTACTTGAAACTGAGCTCAAAGTAGCAGAAATGTTAATTTTTTGCCGATATTCAAGAGTAAACAAACGACCTCACACGTCTAATACACGTCAGCTGGTGGGTCAAATATACATTCACAAATATGGTGATGATATTTATACAATTTTTGCAGTATTGCAGACCAGTAAATCTTCTATTTTTTGGTGTGAATAAAAATTCATTATGTGAATAAAAAATCAAAATGGAATTTATTTGTAAAGCCTCAAAACATAACTAATGAACAGAGGAAATGTTAGTTTAGTGCCAGGAATGCCTACATTGTTCATTCTGGACCCTATTTTGTAATTGGAATATTTTGAACTTTGTGTTAAATTGGCCAAATTAATAATTTCCGATCACTTTATTTTGTAGTTGAAACAGTTGACTTGGCGATTTCTTGTGCTCAATCGATAGAATAGAAGCAATACTAGTGAAATAGCTAAGAATTTGGTTGATTGGAATAATGTAATTGGCCTAAAATGGGAGTCAAAGTCGGCAAAATCGCCGATTTGTAAATATCACTGACACATCAAAATTCGCGAGAGCATAATTTCGTCAATTTTCCACCAAATTTCGTACTTTTTGTTTTATTACCTTCAAAACAAGATTCTCTACGATTTCATAAGAAAAAATAACAAATTTTTTTTTTTTAAATTCTTGGACACGGGTGCGTGACTCCATATTTGGGCCTTGGACCCTTAAAGGTTTACGCCCCCCCCCCCAAAAAAAAAAAAAAAAAAATTGCCATCAGAACTTACCGAGATATAGAGGAGTAAAGTTGGCAGAAAATGAGCCACATATGGCAACAACGCAAATGCCGCTCACCCAATAAACTTTGGTTTACTTCCATTCAAAGGTTTCCTGGAGGTAAAGCCGTTGGGATTGATGGGATTAAATACAGAAATGTTAAAAGCAGGTGGGAATATAGTTTTGGAGTGGTTAGTGCTTTTATTTAATAAATGTATGAATAGAGTAAGGCACCTAGGGATTGGCAAAGAGCATGCATAGTTCCTTTGTATAAAGGCAAAGGGGACAAAAGAGAGCGCAAAAATTATAGGGAAAAAAGATATCACGAAATAGCGAAATAAAATTAGCAAAATCAGATGAACCCCAACTCCCACCAACAGAAACAGCAAACAGACTCAATGATTTCTTCTCCACTATAGGACAAAACCTTGCCAATAAAATCCCAAGCTCAGATACCCCACCAAATGACTACCTCACCGGCAACTACCCGAACACACTGTTCCTAGCTCCGACTAACCCATACGAAGTCTCCCTTATTATCAACGCACTAAAAAACAAGGCAGGAGATTTAAATACCTTACCACCCTTTATATACAAAAAACTGTCACAAGTGCTATCACCAATCATTGCAACACTCTTTAACAAATCCATAGAATCCTCCACCTTCCCTACAGTACTCAAAATAGCAAGGGTCACCCCGATCCACAAAGGAGGAGACCAAACAGAGTTGAATAACTATAGGCCAATATCCAACTTACACCCTCTCTCAAAAATCTTCGAAAAATTAATTCATAAACGAATCTACTCCTACCTTATCTCCCAAAACATACTCAACCCCTGCCAATTTGGATTCAGGCCTAATAAAAATACTAATGATGCTATTATACACATGCTAGAACATATATACACTGCAATAGAGAAAAAAGAAGTCCCACTGGGGATCTTCATTGACTTACGTAAAGCTTTTGATACAGTTGACCATGACTTGCTCCACGTAAAATTGTCACACTATGGTATAAGAGGGCACTCCCTCAACTACCTCAAGTCTTACCTCAGCAACAGAAGCCAATATGTGTACGCAAATGGGGCAAACTCTTCTGCGCAACCAATTACAGTTGGTGTCCCACAGGGAAGTGTCCTTGGCCCTCTTCTCTTTCTCCTATACATAAATGACCTTCCAAATGCTTCGCAATTACTCAAACCCACACTATTTGCAGATGACACTACATACGTCTTCTCTCACCCGAGCCCAGTCACGCTAGCCAATACTGTAAATACCGAATTACAGAAAATATCTACCTGGATGAGGACTAACAAACTTACACTAAACATTGACAAAACCTACTTCATTCAGTTTGGTAACAGAGCTACAGATGTCCCTCTTTACATAATGATAAACGGATCACCTATCACAAAGCTAACAGAGGGAAAATTCTTAGGAATCCACCTTGATAATAGACTCAAATTTCATACACATATACAACAAATTTCTAAGAAAATTTCCAAGACTGTAGTCATATTATCGAAGATACGGTACTACGTTCCACAGTCAGCCCTCCTGGCCCTATATCACTCTCTTATTTACCCCTATTTCACCTATGGAATTTGTGCATGGGGCTCAACAACAATTAACCATCTCAGACCACTAATTACCCAACAAAAGGCTGCAGTTAGAATGATAACAAATTCTCACTACAGGCAACACACTCCACCAATATTCAAAACACTCAACCTACTCACCATACAAAACATCCATACTTATTACTGCACCTATTACATACATAGAACACTTAACTCTGATATTAACCCTCCCCTCAAACATCTTGCCAACCTCAACAGAACACATGACCATAACACAAGGCACAGATCACTCTTTGATGTTCCTCGTGTCCATCTCACACTATGCAAAAACTCAATGCACATAAAAGGCCCTAAAATCTGGAATTCATTACCTGTAAATATAAAAGAAACACTACCTGTTTATAAATTCAAGTCTCTTCTCAAAGATCACTTACTCACCCAAAACCAAATAAATACTGAATAACTGAACCTTATAAATTGTATATCTTAAATGTTTCTCACAATTATATCACATAAATGTTAAACCTAAAACCCAATCTAACTTTATTATTTTTTAAATACACTACCTAACAGAATACTCCATTCTACTGAATGTACAACAATGCATGCAACCATATGACCTGTCTTTGTAATACTCACTTGTGCTTTATAGTAATCTGTTTACATTAATGTTTTATCACTGATTTCATCATTGCTTAGTTAATCTTAAGTTAATTTTAAGCCAGCCCGTAATGCTATGCATAGTATAAGTGGCTTTGGCATGCTGCTCTTATCTGTATTTTTTTGTACCTCTGTATGTGTGCTCAAATTGTTAATAAATAAATAAATAAATAAATAAATAAATATATATATATATATACATATATATATACATATATATATATATATATATATATATATATATATATATATATATATATATATATATATATATGTCGTGCCGAATATGTAAAACTGGTCAGTTAGCAAGAACTCATTTAAAATTAAGTTCTTTCTAAAATTTTCTCTTATACGTTTATAGATATATTTTTTTCATTAATGTTGATATAAAAATTTATAATTTTGCACCAAAAGGAACTTAGAAAACTTACCTAACCTTATTATAACAAGAACAATTTATTTTAGCATAACCCAACTAAATATATTTTAGATTTGTTTACAATAATTTAGTACTAAACAAAAGCAGTGAAATATATTTTTTTCGTTAGGTTCAGAATGCTTTTGGCGAAATTATTGCATACACAAATTTTCACTTGTCCTATATGACAAGATGAGCGTTGCTATTTAAGCCAAGATCGCAAGTTCTGCCTATTCGGCACGACATATGTATATATATATATATATATATATATATATATATATATATATATATATATATATATATATATATATATATATACATGCATATTAACACACACGGGCGCGCACGTACATATAGCAAAATGTGTGAAAACTTATATCGAGCATTGTTAAGGGTTGTGTGTGTGTGTGAGTGCCTTCATAAGGGAAGTGCTGGTGAGGTACACAAAGCACTGAGCATGACCGCTGGCATAAACATCACAGCCATTGTGTGTAGATAGCGAACATGCTCACTACTAATCTTGTAAGATATACACTTCATCCCAACGCCAATGGATACTCTATCCCCTTTCATCGTTATATTTTCTAAAGTCTTGCTTGATACCTGAGTGCATTCATCAGGCTATCCAAACCTCTTTGGAGGAATTACTTCGAAGATTCAGTAGTACATTTTACATTATAAGAATAGTTTCTCTCTCTGAGGTATTTAAATTAAACTTACAGTATTTTCTTCACTTAAACAGTTCTTATACTTCAGTAGAGGTCTCATAGGTGGTCGGAAATTCGCTGAAAATCGAGACTCCGACACAAGCAAGACCACGTCGTCAGGGTTACGAGACTGGAATACAGAAATCACTAACCTTATCTATGACCACAGGCTTGGCTGTGGTCCCTAATATCCGAAAGGGTTGTTTTGATAACTATCCTAACCTATAGGAATGCCCCTGGTGCTCTGCAAGGCAAATGGCTGGAATAGATAAAAATTTCACCACCGGTTGGGTGGTAAAGGCTTCACTCTGGTCAGTGGTTGCAGAAAATGGTAAGTTTTATATAAATTAGTAACTTGTTTTACGAGAGCTCCCCTTGTTTTCTGCGACCGTTGCTTGCAGCTCAACAAATGAATTTAAATAAGCACAGAAACGAGGACTGCAGATCAATATTGATGTGATCCGCATATTTAATTAACTTTTTACATTATATGTGTTTAGAAACCACACACAACAACTCCAGGTAGAACACCTTCATTAATAAAACTAACTTATTTCATAATCTTTATATTTCTTATGTACTGTCATGTACACACTCCTTGCCCATTACACATTCCTTTCCTATGTGCACACTAGTTTTACATGTATCCATTCCTTTCTCATATACACATCCCTTTCTCATATACACATTCCTTTGGCAGAAGGTACCCCGGTCACTCCAAGGTCGCATGAGTGGAGCATTTCTGGCGAAAAGCACTTCTGTAAGTGGTATCATTATACTTCCTACCTTCACACATTCTTTTCCTGCGTACACTCTCATTTCCTATGTATTTTCTCTCTCGAAGGGCAAATGCATGGTAAAGGAAGTTAGGTGAGGTCACAGATCATCACAAATCACGTGTCATATTTACAAGGTACGAGTCGTCACAAGGCACTGGTTGTGTAGGCAGTGAGGTGAGGTCACAGGTCATCACAAGGCACGAGTCATCATAAGGCACTACTTATGAGATGAGGTCACTGGTCATTTCGCCACGCCATCTAGCCTAAACAATCTGGCCTGCTTATCTTACACCACCTCCACTGTTAATGGAGTCTGTCAGCTACACACATACAATTCATTACTCACGTCAATGGCTTTCATTCCTTATGCTATTTTTTTAAATGGTAGAAGCTTATTATATTTCAGTTAGCTAATTCGTTATCTTATTACCATATAAATCACAGCACAATATATCTGGACCAGTAAGATATCACTTATTTGATCTATGAGCATTATACGTCAGACATCGGGTGTGAAAAACATGGTAGGCCGATGCGTAACCGTTTAATGGACCAACACCTGACTAAGACCCGCGTCAGGAGACACTTGTCCTGTTTCTTGACGAGTGAACCTCCGTCACTTTGAGAAATGGTGTTTGTTCATATACGTTACCCCTCAAGGAAGGTTCCTTGATGTTGGTGAGGGGCTCTTGATTTAGGGAATTGGATCTGTGCTCCAGTTCCCCGAATTAAGCCTGAATGCCTTCCACATCCCCCCACCCAGGCGCTGTATAATCCTCCGGGTTTAGCGCTTCCCCTTGATTATAATAATAATAATTGTTCATATACGCTTCCGAGTTGTAGCTTCCATCTTTCACTCGTCAGTGCCTGCAGCCATCACGCTAGCAGCGGTAAATTATCGTCAAGTCATATGAAACGCTAATGATATTCTAGTTCTATATGTACATCGCAAATTTGTTATAATAATCGACTCAGATTTAGAAATATTGCTTAGCTGTCCAGGGTCACTGGACAAGGCCTCTCGGATCTCAATATATTTTTAGTGAAAATGTGGCATCAATTTAGGAAGCAGACGAAATTCTCATCAGAATAAATTTTTAATGAAATATAATTATTTGCGACTTTTTTGTAATCTCTGGCCAAGGTCCACTGTGGGGAGACATCACAAACCCACCTTCGAAAAACCAAGTCACGCAGGGAAATAAAAACCTCTTCGGGGCCTCTGTAAGAGAGATAAGACAAAAAATTTAAAGAAACTCCTCAAAACACCTCACCCCCCCAAAAAAATGTATATTTAATTTATCGTACTCCATTTCGAAATTGTTTTTATTTACATATGCCAAAAAAAAAAAAAAAAAAAAAAAAAAAAAAAAAAAAAAAAAAAAAAAAAAAAACATTAAACCCGTGTGGGGTGATTCATGACTGTATGTCCAACTGTGTATTCCACTTACGATTCCATCGTTTTTTTTTTTTTTTAACTAATTTATGGTAAGATCTTTTTCAATGTTTTACGTTTTGTGTCCTGGACATTTTACATCTGTTCTGATATTCAAAGAATTTCATTGAGTCATCATCGTGAATTTTGACAAGTTTCTTATTGAAAAATAACTTTAGATTTATTCATTAACACTGAAAAAAAAGTTGTGTATTCAGTGACTCATGACTTGGTATATTCAGTGACTCATGACCTGGTATATTCAGTGACTCATGACCTGGTATATCCAGTGACTCATGACCTGGTATATTCAGTGACTCATGACCTGGTATATTCAGTGACTCATGACCTGGTATATTCAGTGACTCATGACCTGGTATATTCAGTGACTCATGACCTGGTATATCCAGTGACTCATGACCTGGTATATTCAGTGACTCATGACCTGGTATATTCAGTGACTCATGACCTGGTATATTCAGTGACTCATGACCTGGTATATCCAGTGACTCATGACCTGGTATATTCAGTGACTCATGACTTGGTATATTCAGTGACTCATGACCTGGTATATTCAGTGACTCATGATCTGGTATACCCAGTGACTCATGACCTGGTATATTCAGTGACTCATGACCTGGTATATTCAGTGACTCATGACCTGGTATATTCAGTGACTCATGACCTGGTATATCCAGTGACTCATGACCTGGTATATTCAGTGACTCATGACTTGGTATATCCAGTGACTCATGACATGGTATATTCAGTGACTCATGACCTGGTATATTCAGTGACTCATGACCTGGTATATTCAGTGACACATGACCTGGTATATTCAGTGACTCATGACCTGGTATATTCAGTGACTCATGACCTGGTATATCCAGTGACTCATGACCTGGTATATTCAGTGACTCATGACCTGGTATATTCAGTGACTCATGACCTGGTATATTCAGTGACTCATGACCTGGTATATTCAGTGACTCATGACCTGGTATATTCAGTGACTCATGACCTGGTATATTAAGTCACTCATGACCTGGTATATTCAGTGACTCATGACCTGGTGTATTCAGTGACTTATGACCTGGTACATTCAGTGACTCATGACCTGGTATATTCAGTGACTCATGACCTGGTATATTCAGTGACTCGTGACCTGGTATATTAAGTCACTCATGGCCTGGTATATTCAGTGACTCATGACCTGGTGTATTCAGTGACTTATGACCTGGTACATTCAGTGACTCATGACCTGGTATATTCAGTGACTCATGACCTGGTATATTCAGTGACTCATGACCTGGTATATCCAGTGACTCATGACCTGGTATATTCAGTGACTCATGACTTGGTATATTCAGTGACTCATGACCTGGTATATTCAATGACTCATGACCTGGTATATCCAGTGACTCATGACCTGGTATATTCAGTGACTCATGACCTGGTATATTCAGTGACTCATGACCTGGTATATTCAGTGACTCATGACCTGGTATATCCAGTGACTCATGACCTGGTATATTCAGTGACTCATGAGCTGGTATATCCAGTGACTCATGACCTGGTATATTCAGTGACTCATGACCTGGTATATTCAGTGACTCATGACCTGGTATATTCAGTGACTCATGACCTGGTATATTCAGTGACTCATGACCTGGTATATTCAGTGACTCATGACCTGGTATATCCAGTGACTCATGACCTGGTATATTCAGTGACTCATGACCTGGTATATTCAGTGACTCATGACCTGGTATATTCAGTGACTCATGACCTGGTATATTCAGTGACTCATGACCTGGTATATTCAGTGACTCATGACCTGGTATATTAAGTCACTCATGACCTGGTATATTCAGTGACTCATGACCTGGTGTATTCAGTGACTTATGACCTGGTACATTCAGTGACTCATGACCTGGTATATTCAGTGACTCATGACCTGGTATATTCAGTGACTCATGACCTGGAATATTAAGTCACTCATGGCCTGGTATATTCAGTGACTCATGACCTGGTGTATTCAGTGACTTATGACCTGGTACATTCAGTGACTCATGACCTGGTATATTCAGTGACTCATGACCTGGTGTATTCAGTGACTTATGACATGGTACATTCAGTGACTCATGACCTGGTATATTCAGTGACTCATGACCTGGTATATTCAGTGACTCATGACCTGGTATATTCAGTGACTCATGACCTGGTGTATTCAGTGACTTATGACCTGGTATATTCAGTGACTCATGACCTGGTATATTCAGTGACTCATGACCTGGTATATTCAGTGACTCATGACCTGGTATATTCAGTGACTCATGACCTGGTATATTCAGTGACTCATGACCTAGTATATTCAGTCACTCATGACCTGGTATATTCAGTGACTCATGACCTGGTATATTCAGTGACTCATGACCTGGTATATTCAGTGACTCATGATCTGGTATATTCAGTGACTAATGACCTGGTATATTCAGTGACTCATGACCTGGTATATTCAGTGACTCATGACCTGGTATATTCAGTGACTCATGACCTGGTATATTCAGTGACTCATGACCTGGTATATTCAGTGACTCATGACCTGTTATATTCAGTGACTCATGACCTGGTATATCCAGTGACTCATGACCTGGTATATTCAGTGACTCATGACCTGGTATATTCAGTGACTCATGACCTGGTATATTCAGTGACTCATGACCTGGTATATTCAGTGACTCATGACCTGGTATATTCAGTGACTCATGACCTGGTATATTAAGTCACTCATGACCTGGTATATTCAGTGACTCATGACCTGGTGTATTCAGTGACTTATGACCTGGTACATTCAGTGACTCATGACCTGGTATATTCAGTGACTCATGACCTGGTATATTCAGTGACTCATGACCTGGTATATTAAGTCACTCATGGCCTGGTATATTCAGTGACTCATGACCTGGTGTATTCAGTGACTTATGACCTGGTACATTCAGTGACTCATGACCTGGTATATTCAGTGACTCATGACCTGGTGTATTCAGTGACTTATGACCTGGTATATTCAGTGACTCATGACCTGGTATATTCAGTGACTCATGACCTGGTATATTCAGTGACTCATGACCTGGTATATTCAGTGACTCATGACCTGGTATATTCAGTGACTCATGACCTGGTATATTCAGTGACTCATGACCTGGTATATTCAGTGACTCATGACCTGGTATATTCAGTGACTCATGACCTGGTATATTCAGTGACTCATGACCTGGTATATTCAGTCACTCATGACCTGGTATATTCAGTGACTCATGACCTGGTATATTCAGTCACTCATGACCTGGTATATTCAGTGACTCATGACCTGGTATATTCAGTGACTCATGACCTGGTATATTCAGTGACTCATGACCTGGTATATTCAGTGACTCATGACCTGGTATATTCAGTCACTCATGACCTGGTATATTCAGTGACTCATGACCTGGTATATTCAGTGACTCATGACCTGGTATATTCAGTGACTCATGACCTGGTATATTCAGTGACTCATGACCTGGTATATTCAGTGACTCATGACCTGGTATATTCAGTGACTCATGACCTGGTATATTCAGTGACTCATGACCTGGTATATTCAGTGACTCATGACCTGGTATATTCAGTGACTCATGACCTGGTATATTCAGTCACTCATGACCTGGTATATTCAGTCACTCATGACCTGGTATATTCAGTGACTCATGACCTGGTATATTCAGTGACTCATGACCTGGTATATTCAGTGACTCATGACCTGGTATATTCAGTGACTCATGACCTGGTATATTCAGTGACTCATGACCTGGTATATTCAGTGACTCATGACCTGGTATATTCAGTGACTCATGACCTGGTATATTCAGTGACTCATGACCTGGTATATTCAGTGACTCATGACCTGGTATATTCAGTGACTCATGACCTGGTATATTCAGTGACTCATGACCTGGTATATTCAGTCACTCATGACCTGGTATATTCAGTGACTCATGACCTGGTATATTCAGTGACTCATGACCTGGTATATTCAGTCACTCATGACCTGGTATATTCAGTGACTCATGACCTGGTATATTCAGTCACTCATGACCTGGTATATTCAGTGACTCATGACCTGGTATATTCAGTGACTCATGACCTGGTATATTCAGTGACTCATGACCTGGTATATTCAGTGACTCATGACCTGGTATATTCAGTGACTCATGACCTGGTATATTCAGTGACTCATGACCTGGTATATTCAGTGACTCATGACCTGGTATATTCAGTGACTCATGACCTGGTATATTCAGTGACTCATGACCTGGTATATTCAGTGACTCATGACCTGGTATATTCAGTGACTCATGACCTGGTATATTCAGTGACTCATGTCCTGGTATATTCAGTGACTCATGACCTGGTATATTCAGTGACTCATGACCTGGTATATTCAGTGACTCATGACCTGGTATATTCAGTGACTCATGTCCTGGTATATTCAGTGACTCATGACCTGGTATATTCAGTGACTCATGACCTGGTATATTCAGTGACTCATGACCTGGTATATTCAGTGACTCATGACCTGGTATATTCAGTGACTCATGACCTGGTATATTCAGTGACTCATGACCTGGTATATTCAGTGACTCATGACCTGGAATATTCAGTGACTCATGACCTGGTATATTCAGTGACTCATGACCTGGTATATTCAGTGACTCATGACCTGGTATATTCAGTGACTCATGACCTGGTATATTCAGTGACTCATGACCTGGTATATTCAGTGACTCATGACCTGGTATATTCAGTGACTCATGACCTGGTATATTCAGTGACTCATGACCTGGTATATTCAGCGACTCATGTCCTGGTATATTCAGTGACTAATGAACAGGTATATTCAGTGACTCATGTCCGGGTATATTCAGTGACTCATGAGCTGGTATATTCAGTGACTCATGACCTGGTATATTCAGCTACTCATGTCCGTGTATTTTCAGTGACTCATGACCTGGTATATTCAGTGACTCATGACCTGGTATATTCAGTGACTCATGACCTGGTATATTCAGTGACTCATGACCTGGTATATTCAGTGACTCATGACCTGGTATATTCAGTGACTCATGACCTGGTATATTCAGTCACTCATGACCTGGTATATTCAGTCACTCATGACCTGGTATATTCAGTGACTCATGACCTGGTATATTCAGTGACTCATGACCTGGTATATTCAGTGACTCATGACCTGGTATATTCAGTGACTCATGACCTGGTATATTCAGTGACTCATGACCTGGTATATTCAGTGACTCATGACCTGGTATATTCAGTGACTCATGACCTGGTATATTCAGTCACTCATGACATGGTATATTCATTCACTCATGACCTGGTATATTCAGTCACTCATGACCTGGTATATTCAGTGACTCATGACCTGGTATATTCACTGACTCATGACCTGGTATATTCAGTGACTCATGACCTGGTCATGACCTGGTATATTCAGTCACTCATGACCTGGTATATTCAGTGACTCATGACCTGGTATATTCAGTCACTCATGACCTGGTATATTCAGTCACTCATGACCTGGTATATTCAGTGGTACTCATGACCTGGTATATTCAGTCACCTGGTATATTCAGTCACTCATGACCTGGTATATTCAGTGACTCATGACCTGGTATATTCAGTGACTCATGACCTGGTATATTCAGTCACTCATGACCTGGTATATTCAGTGACTCATGACCTGGTATATTCAGTGACTCATGACCTGGTATATTCAGTGACTCATGACCTGGTATATTCAGTGACTCATGACCTGGTATATTCAGTGACTCATGACCTGGTATATTCAGTCACTCATGACCTGGTATATTCAGTGACTCATGACCTGGTATATTCAGTGACTCATGACCTGGTATATTCAGTCACTCATGACCTGGTATATTCAGTCACTCATGACCTGGTATATTCAGTGACTCATGACCTGGTATATTCAGTGACTCATGACCTGGTATATTCAGTGACTCATGACCTGGTATATTCAGTCACTCATGACCTGGTATATTCAGTGACTCATGACCTGGTATATTCAGTCACTCATGACCTGGTATATTCAGTGACTCATGACCTGGTATATTCAGTGACTCATGACCTGGTATATTCAGTGACTCATGACCTGGTATATTCAGTCACTCATGACCTGGTATATTCAGTCACTCATGACCTGGTATATTCAGTCACTCATGACATGGTATATTCATTCACTCATGACCTGGTATATTCAGTCACTCATGACCTGGTATATTCAGTGACTCATGACCTGGTATATTCAGTGACTCATGACCTGGTATATTCAGTGACTCATGACCTGGTATATTCAGTGACTCATGACCTGGTATATTCAGTCACTCATGACCTGGTATATTCAGTGACTCATGACATGGTATATTCAGTCACTCATGACCTGGTATAGTCAGTCATCCATGACCTGGTATATTCAGTCACTCATGACCTGGTATATTCAGTGACTCATGACCTGGTATATTCAGTGACTCATGACCTGGTATATTCAGTGACTCATGACCTGGTATATTCAGTGACTCATGACCTGGTATATTCAGTGACTCATGACCTGGTATATTCAGTCACTCATGACCTGGTATATTCAGTCACCCATGACCTGGTATATTCAGTGACTCATGACCTGGTATATTCAGTGACTCATGACCTGGTATATTCAGTGACTCATGACCTGGTATATTCAGTCACTCATGACCTGGTATATTCAGTGACTCATGACCTGGTATATTCAGTGACTCATGACCTGGTATATTCAGTGACTCATGACCTTGTATATTCAGTGACTCATTCAGTGACTCATGACCTGGTATATTCAGTGACTCATGACCTGGTATATTCAGTCACTCATGACCTGGTATATTCAGTGACTCATGACCTGGTATATTCAGTGACTCATGACTTGGTATATTCAGTCACTCATGACCTGGTATATTCAGTGACTCATGACCTGGTATATTCAGTGACTCATGACCTGGTATATTCAGTGACTCATGACCTGGTATATTCAGTCACTCATGACTGGTATGACCTGGTATATTCAGTCACTCATGACCTGGTATATTCAGTGACTCATGACCTGGTATATTCAGTGACTCATGACCTGGTATATTCAGTGACTCATGACCTGGTATATTCAGTGACTCATGACCTGGTATATTCAGTCACTCATGACCTGGTATATTCAGTGACTCATGACATGGTATATTCAGTCACTCATGACCTGGTATATTCAGTCACTCATGACCTGGTATATTCAGTCACTCATGACCTGGTATATTCAGTGACTCATGACCTGGTATATTCAGTGACTCATGACCTGGTATATTCAGTGACTCATGACCTGGTATATTCAGTCACTCATGACCTGGTATATTCAGTGACTCATGACCTGGTATATTCAGTCACTCATGACCTGGTACAGTGACTCATGACCTGGTATATTCAGTCACTCATGACCTGGTATATTCAGTGACTCATGACCTGGTATATTCAGTGACTCATGACCTGGTATATTCAGTGACTCATGACCTGGTATATTCAGTGACTCATGACCTGGTATATTCAGTCACTCATGACCTGGTATATTCAGTCACTCATGACCTGGTATATTCAGTGACTCATGACCTGGTATATTCAGTGACTCATGACCTGGTATATTCAGTGGCTCATGACCTGGTATATTCATGACATGACCTGGTATATTCAGTGACTCATGACCTGGTATATTCAGTGACTCATGACCTGGTATATTCATGACCTGTATATTCACTCATGACCTGGTATATTCAGTCACTCATGATCTGGTATATTCAGTGACTCATGACCTGGTATATTCAGTGACTCATGACCTGGTATATTCAGTGACTCATGACCTGGTATATTCAGTGACTCATGACCTGGTATATTCAGTGACTCATGACCTGGTATATTCAGTCACTCATGACCTGGTATATTCAGTGACTCATGACCTGGTATATTCAGTGACTCATGACCTGGTATATTCAGTCACTCATGACCTGGTATATTCAGTGACTCATGACCTGGTATATTCAGTGACTCATGACCTGGTATATTCAGTGACTCATGACCTGGTATATTCAGTGACTCATGACCTGGTATATTCAGTGACTCATGACCTGGTATATTCAGTGACTCATGACCTGGTATATTCAGTCACTCATGACCTGGTATATTCAGTGACTCATGACCTGGTATATTCAGTGACTCATGACCTGGTATATTCAGTCACTCATGACCTGGTATATTCAGTCACTCATGACCTGGTATATTCAGTGACTCATGACCTGGTATATTCAGTGACTCATGACCTGGTATATTCAGTGACTCATGACCTGGTATATTCAGTGACTCATGACCTGGTATATTCAGTGACTCATGACCTGGTATATTCAGTGACTCATGACCTGGTATATTCAGTGACTCATGACCTGGTATATTCAGTGACTCATGACCTGGTATATTCAGTCACTCATGACCTGGTATATTCAGTGACTCATGACCTGGTATATTCAGTGACTCATGACCTGGTATATTCAGTGACTCATGACCTGGTATATTCAGTGACTCATGACCTGGTATATTCAGTGACTCATGACCTGGTATATTCAGTGACTCCTGACCTGGTATATTCAGTCACTCATGACCTGGTATATTCAGTGACTCATGACATGGTATATTCAGTCACTCATGACCTGGTATAGTCAGTCACTCATGACCTGGTATATTCAGTCACTCATGACCTGGTATATTCAGTCACTCATGACCTGGTATATTCAGTGACTCATGACCTGGTATATTCAGTGACTCATGACCTGGTATATTCAGTGACCCATGACCTGGTATATTCAGTCACTCATGGCCTGGTATATTCAGTGACTCATAACCTGGTATATTTAGTCACTCATGACCTGGTATATTCAGTGACTCATGACCTGGTATATTCAGTGACTCATGAATTGGTATATTCAGTCACTCATGACCTGGTATATTCAGTGACTCATGACCTGGTATATTCAGTGACTCATGACCTGGTATATTCAGTGACTTATGACCTGGTATATTCAGTCACTCATGACCTGGTATATTCAGTCACTCATGACCTGGTATATTCAGTGACTCATGACCTGGTATATTCAGTCACTCATGACCTGGTATATTCAGTGACTCATGACCTGGTATATTCAGTGACTCATGACCTGGTATATTCAGTGACTCATGACCTGGTATATTCAGTGACTCATGACCTGGTATATTCAGTGACTCATGACCTGGTATATTCAGTGACTCATGACCTGGTATATTCAGTGACTCATGACCTGGTATATTCAGTGACTCATGACCTGGTATATTCAGTGACTCATGACCTGGTATATTCAGTGACTCATGACCTGGTATATTCAGTGACTCATGACCTGGTATATTCAGTGACTCATGACCTGGTATATTCAGTGACTCATGACCTGGTATATTCAGTGACTCATGACCTGGTATATTCAGTGACTCATGACCTGGTATATTCAGTGACTCATGACCTGGTATATTCAGTGACTCATGACCTGGTATATTCAGTGACTCATGACCTGGTATATTCAGTCACTCATGACCTGGTATATTCAGTGACTCATGACCTGGTATATTCAGTCACTCATGACCTGGTATATTCAGTCACTCATGACCTGGTATATTCAGTGACTCATGACCTGGTATATTCAGTCACTCATGACCTGGTATATTCAGTGACTCATGACCTTGTATATTCAGTGACTCATGACCTGGTATATTCAGTGACTCATGACCTGGTATATTCAGTGACTCATGACCTGGTATATTCAGTGACTCATGACCTGGTATATTCAGTGACTTATGACCTGGTATATTCAGTGACTCATGACCTGGTATATTCAGTCACTCATGACATGGTATATTCAGTGACTCATGACCTGATATATTCAGTCACTCATGACCTGGTATATTCAGTGACTCATGACCTGGTATATTCAGTGACTCATGACCTGGTATATTCAGTGACTCATGACCTGGTATATTCAGTGACTCATGACCTGGTATATTCGGTGACTCATGGCCTGGTATATTCAGTCACTCATGACCTGGTGTATTCAGTGACTCATGACCTGGTATATTAAGTCACTCATGGCCTGGTATATTCAGTGACTCATGACCTGGTGTATTCAGTGACTCATGACCTGGTATATTCAGTCACTCATGACCTGGTATATTCAGTCACTCATGACCTGGTATATTCAGTGACTCATGACCTGGTATATTCAGTGACTCATGACCTGGTATATTCAGTGGCTCATGACCTGGTATATTCAGTCACTCATGACCTGACCTGGTATCATGGTATATTCAGTGACTCATGACATATTCAGTCACTCATGACCTGGTATATTCAGTGACTCATGACCTGGTATATTCAGTGACTCATGACCTGGTATATTCAGTGGCTCATGACCTGGTATATTCAGTGATTCATGACCTGGTATATTCAGTGACTCATGACCTGGTATATTCAGTGACTCATGACCTGGTATGTTCAGTGACTCATGACCTGATATATTCAGTGACTCATGACCTGGTATATTCAGTCACTCATGATCTGGTATATTCAGTGACTCATGACCTGGTATATTCAGTGACTCATGACCTGGTATATTCAGTGACTCATGACCTGGTATATTCAGTGACTCATGACCTGGTATATTCAGTGACTCATGACCTGGTATATTCAGTCACTCATGACCTGGTATATTCAGTGACTCATGACCTGGTATATTCAGTGACTCATGACCTGGTATATTCAGTCACTCATGACCTGGTATATTCAGTGACTCATGACCTGGTATATTCAGTGACTCATGACCTGGTATATTCAGTGACTCATGACCTGGTATATTCAGTGACTCATGACCTGGTATATTCAGTGACTCATGACCTGGTATATTCAATGACTCATGACCTGGTATATTCAGTCACTCATGACCTGATATATTCAGTGACTCATGACCTGGTATATTCAGTCACTCATGACCTGGTATATTCAGTCACTCATGACCTGGTATATTCAGTCACTCATGACCTGGTATATTCAGTGACTCATGACCTGGTGTATTAAGTGACTCATGACCTGGTATATTCAGTGACTCATGACCTGGTATATTCAGTCACTCATGACCTGGTATATTCAGTGACTCATGACCTTGTATATTCAGTGACTCATGACCTGGTATATTCAGTGACTCATGACCTGGTATATTCAGTGACTCATGACCTGGTATATTCAGTCACTCATGACCTGGTATATTCAGTGACTCATGACCTGGTATATTCAGTGACTCATGACCTGATATATTCAGTGACTTGTGACCTTGTATATTCAGTGACTCATGACCTGGTATATTCAGTGACTCATCACCTGGTATATTCAGTGACTCATGACCTGGTATATTCAGTCACTCATGACCTGGTATATTCAGTGACTCATGACATGGTATATTCAGTCACTCATGACCTGGTATAGTCAGTCACTCATGACCTGGTATATTCAGTCACTCATGACCTGGTATATTCAGTCACTCATGACCTGGTATATTCAGTGACTCATGACCTGGTATATTCAGTGACTCATGACCTGGTATATTCAGTGACTCATGACCTGGTATATTCAGTCACTCATGGCCTGGTATATTCAGTGACTCATAACCTGGTATATTCAGTCACTCATGACCTGGTATATTCAGTGACTCATGACCTGGTATATTCAGTGACTCATGACCTGGTATATTCAGTGACTTATGACCTGGTATATTCAGTCACTCATGACCTGGTATATTCAGTCACTCATGACCTGGTATATTCAGTGACTCATGACCTGGTATATTCAGTCACTCATGACCTGGTATATTCAGTGACTCATGACCTGGTATATTCAGTGACTCATGACCTGGTATATTCAGTGACTCATGACCTGGTATATTCAGTGACTCATGACCTGGTATGTTCAGTGACTCATGACCTGGTATATTCAGTGACTCATGACCTGGTATATTCAGTGACTCATGATCTGGTATATTCAGTGACTCATGACCTGGTATATTCAGTGACTCATGACCTGGTATATTCAGTCACTCATGACCTGGTATATTCAGTGACTCATGACCTGGTATATTCAGTGACTCATGACCTGGTATATTCAGTCACTCATGACCTGGTATATTCAGTGACTCATGACCTTGTATATTCAGTGACTCATGACCTGGTATATTCAGTGACTCATGACCTGGTATATTCAGTGACTCATGACCTGGTATATTCAATGACTCATGACCTGGTATATTCAGTCACTCATGACCTGGTATATTCAGTGACTCATGACCTGGTATATTCAGTCACTCATGACCTGGTATATTCAGTCACTCATGACCTGGTATATTCAGTGACTCATGACCTGGTATATTCAGTCACTCATGACCTGGTATATTCAGTGACTCATGACCTTGTATATTCAGTCACTCATGACCTGGTATATTCAGTGACTCATGACCTGGTATATTCAGTGACTCATGACCTGGTATATTCAGTCACTCATGACCTGGTATATTCAGTGACTCATGACCTGGTATATTCAGTGACTCATGACCTGGTATATTCAGTGACTCATGACCTGGTATATTCAGTGACTCATGACCTGGTATATTCAGTCACTCATGACCTGGTATATTCAGTGACTCATGACCTTGTATATTCACTCACTCATGACCTGGTATATTCAGTGACTCATGACCTGGTATATTCAGTGACTCATGACCTGGTATATTCAGTGACTCATGACCTGGTATATTCAGTCACTCATGACCTGGTGTATTCAGTGACTCATGACCTTGTATATTCAGTCACTCATGACCTGGTATATTCAGTGACTCATGACCTGGTATATTCAGTGACTCATGACCTGGTATATTCAGTCACTCATGACCTGGTATATTCAGTGACTCATGACCTGGTATATTCAGTGACTCATGACCTGGTATATTCAGTGACTCATGACCTGGTATATTCAGTGACTCATGACCTGGTATATTCAGTCACTCATGACCTGGTATATTCAGTGACTCATGACCTTGTATATTCACTCACTCATGACCTGGTATATTCAGTGACTCATGACCTGGTATATTCAGTGACTCATGACCTGGTATATTCAGTGACTCATGACCTGGTATATTCAGTCACTCATGACCTGGTATATTCAGTCACTCATGACCTGGTATATTCAGTCACTCATGACATGGTATATTCAGTCACTCATGACCTGGTATATTCAGTCACTCATGACCTGGTATATTCAGTCACTCATGACCTGGTATATTCAGCGACTCATGACCTGGTAAATTCAGTGACTCATGACCTGGTATGTCACTCACCACTGACCCTGTATATTCAGTGACTCATGACCTGGTATATTCAGTCACTCATGACTGTCACTCATGACCTGGTATATTCAGTGACTCATGACCTGGTATATTCAGTCACTCATGACCTGGTATATTCAGTCACTCATAACCTGGTGTATTCAGTGACTCATGACCTTGTATATTCAGTCACTCATGACCTGGTATATTCAGTCACTCATGACCTGGTATATTCAGTGACTCATGACCTGGTATATTCAGTCACTCATGACCTGGTATATTCAGTGACTCATGACCTGGTATATTCAGTCACTCATGACCTGGTATATTCAGTGACTCATGACCTGGTATATTCAGTGACTCATGACCTGGTATATTCAGTCACTCATGACCTGGTATATTCAGTCACTCATGACCTGGTATATTCAGTCACTCATGACCTGGTATATTCAGTGACTCATGACCTGGTATATTCAGTGACTCATGACCTGGTATATTCAGTGACTCATGACCTGGTATATTCAGTGACTCATGACCTGGTATATTCAGTGACTCATGACCTGGTATATTCAGTGACTCATGACCTGGTATATTCAGTGACTCATGACCTGGTATATTCAGTGACTCATGACCTGGTATATTCAGTCACTCATGACCTGGTATATTCAGTCGCTCATGACTTTGTATATTCAGTGACCCATGACCTGGTATATTCAGTGACTCATGACCTGGTATATTCAGTCACTCATGACCTGGTATATTCAGTCACTCATGACCTGGTATATTCAGTGACTCATGACCTGGTATATTCAGTCACTCATGACCTGGTATATTCAGTCACTCATGACCTGGTATATTCAGTCACTCATGACCTGGTATATTCAGTCACTCATGACCTGGTATATTCAGTCACTCATGACCTGGTATATTCAGTGACTCATGACCTGGTATATTCAGTGACTCATGACCTGGTATATTCAGTGACTCATGACCTGGTATATTCAGTGACTCATGACCTGGTATATTCAGTGACTCATGACCTGGTATATTCAGTGACTCATGACCTGGTATATTCAGTGACTCATGACCTGGTATATTCAGTCACTCATGACCTGGTATATTCAGTGACTCATGACCTGGTATATTCAGTGACTCATGACCTGGTATATTCAGTGACTCATGACCTGGTATATTCAGTGACTCATGACCTGGTATATTCAGTCACTCATGACCTGGTATATTCAATGACTCATGACCTGGTATATTCAGTCACTCATGACCTGGTATATTCAGTGACTCATGACCTGGTATATTCAGTGACTCATCACTCATGACCTGGTATATTCAGTGACTCATGACCTGGTATATTCAGTGACTCATGACCTGGTATATTCAGTGACTCATGACCTGGTATATTCAGTGACTCATGACCTGGTATATTCAGTCACTCATGACCTGGTATATTCAGTCACTCATGACCTGGTATATTCAGTGACTCATGACCTGGTATATTCAGTCACTCATGACCTGGTATATTCAGTCACTCATGACCTGGTATATTCAGTCACTCATGACCTGGTATATTCAGTCACTCATGACCTGGTATATTCAGTGACTCATGACCTGGTATATTCAGTGACTCATGACCTGGTATATTCAGTGACTCATGACCTGGTATATTCAGTGACTCATGACCTGGTATATTCAGTGACTCATGACCTGGTATATTCAGTGACTCATGACTTGGTATATTCAGTCACTCATGACCTGGTATATTCAGTGACTCATGACCTGGTATATTCAGTCACTCATGACCTGGTATATTCAGTCACTCATGACCTGGTATATTCAGTCACTCATGACCATGGTATATTCAGTGACTCATGACATGGTATATTCAGTCAATCATGACCTGGTATATTCAGTGACTCATGACCTGGTATATTCAGTCAATCATGACCTGGTATATTCAGTCAATCATGACCTGGTATATTCAGTGACTCATGACCTGGTATATTCAGTCAATCATGACCTGGTATATTCAGTGACTCATGACCTGGTATATTCAGTGACTCATGACCTGGTATATTCAGTCAATCATGACCTGGTATATTCAGTCAATCATGACCTGGTATATTCAGTCAATCATGACCTGGTATATTCAGTGACTCATGACCTGGTATATTCAGTCAATCATGACCTGGTATATTCAGTGACTCATGACCTGGTATATTCAGTCAATCATGACCTGGTATATTCAGTGACTCATGACCTGGTATATTCAGTCAATCATGACCTGGTATATTCAGTCAATCATGACCTGGTATATTCAGTGACTGGTATATTCAGTGAATCATGACTGGTATATTCAGTGACTCATGACCTGGTATATTCAGTCAATCATGACCTGGTATGACCTGGTATATTCAGTGACTCATGACCTGGTATATTCAGTCAATCATGACTGGTATATTCATGACTCATGACCTGTATATTCAGTCACTCATGACCTGGTATATTCAGTGACTCATGACCTGCGACCTATTCAGTGACTCCAGACCTGGTATATTCTAAATAATCATGACTTGGTATATTCAGTCAATCATACCCGGTATATCTAGTGACTCATGACTGGCAGACGAAATAATCAGACCTGGTATATTCAGTGACTCATGACTCCATATTCAGCTCAATCATGACCTGGTATATTCAGTCAATCATGACCTGGTATATTCAGTGACTCATGACCTGGTATATTCAGTCAATCATGACCTGGTATATTCAGTGACTCATGACCTCATATATTCAGTCATGCCCTAGCTTATAATATAACTCTAATGTGATGTGACTCAAGAGAAGACGCGATAATCATTTTCTTTTAAATTTCTGATTGGTTTTCGTTTGCAACTTAGAGAGAGAGAGATAGAGAGAGAGAGAGAGAGAGAGAGAGAGAGAGAGAGAGAGAGAGAGAGAGAGAGAGAGAGAGAGGGAGAGAGAGAGAGAGAGAGAGAGAGAGAGAGAGAGAGAGAGAGAGAGAGAGAGAGAGAGAGAGACAGAGAGAGAGACAGAGAGAGAAGAAAGAGAGAGAGCTGATGCAGGTAACAGCTCTTAGCTTGTCAATAAAGTTAGGAATCTTTAACCTAACCTTGTCAAACCTTGTGTAAAAGAGAGAGAGAGAGAGAGAGAGAGAGAGAGAGAGAGAGAGAGAGAGGGGAGTGAGAGAGAGAGAGGGAGAGAGAGAGAGAGAGAGAGAGAGAGAGAGAGAGAGGGGAGTGAGAGAGAGAGAGAGAGAGAGAGAGAGAGAGAGAGAGAGAGAGAGAGAGAGAGAGAAGAGAGGAAGAGAGAACGGGGTTTGTAGGATGTTAAAGCTAGGACTAAAGGAAAGAAAAACTTTGAAACCAGAAATTTAATAGCTCCTGCTTCCCTGGGACGAACGTTTATTCTGCAAAACAAGATTATCTCAGCCAGTGATGAAAACATTGCTTCTCTCTGTACTTCTAAGAACCCAAAATCATTTGTAAAAACGAATGACTGCTGACAATCGCAAGATCCAAGTACAAGAATTATGACGAAATTCACATAAGAGAAATTAGTTATTCTACACGTCTACTAGATTCACGAAATCGTAAATAATACGACTGTAAACAAACCACAGTAGGGGTTGGGCTAGAACTAAGGGCGAGTCGTAAAATTCCAGTCCACTTGCCGTGAGTTCGAACCTCACCCGAGGTACAAGTCCCGTACCGTGGTTGCACTACTAGATCAACAGATATTGATGCTGATGTGCTGGTGGAGTGTGACAAGGCGCGGCCCAGGAAGATAATCCAACCGGTTATTATAACTGTACCAGATTCCAACACTGTTGGAATAACTGTTGAATAACTGTTGAATAACTCCATTCTTAACTTTAACCAACCACTGAGAAAGATAAACCAGCAGCTCAGAATCAGTCTGAAGCCTCCGTAAGTGCTACAAGAGCCTCTTTCCAGTTAACATAGTACTGATTCAAGGGAAGAGACTCTTGAAGTCTCTCTTCAGGCTCTTTATGTTACACACGTACAAGTAGGTAATAAGATAACTCCTTGTAACTAAAGAGAAACGGATACAATGCCTCAACTCAATAAATAAGGCACACTAAATCTAAATTGCTTATTGAGAGTTACATGAAGGGATTATTTCTTTTTATATAGTGTTGTGTTTAAAGAAACATTAAATCCGAATGAGTTATTCAGGGCAAAGACTGGTGGAGGCTCGGTCCTCCGTTCCTTAACCACAACCCCGCTCTCTGACCCGCCAGGCTGGCTGCTAGAGAGTTACGCAGCGTTAATGGAGACTCTGGTAATCAGAAATATGTCGCGTTTGTGACTCATGGCTGAAGCAAATTGTAACAAATGGGGGAATTACTTTTTCGCATGCAGTCACCCCTCTCACAAAACGCCTCCGTAACGGCAGTTTTTCGTGAATACGGTTAAAAAAAAGAGCATCGAAAATGGAATGGCCTTTCCCTGCTCTGTTTAATTTTCAAAGTACTTTTTTTTCTCAATCCCATTTACGACGCATTACATTATATAGAGGATCTCTGCAAGAGGGCTGCTGACTGTGTATGATATATCTCTCTTAAAATATGCAAATAAGAATTTGTTAATACATTATTACTTGCAAAAAGTAAGGTGTGATTAATGTTAGTTGTGTTTATGTATTAGGTGTACTGTTTTTGGCTTCTAACCTCCAGGTACGCCTGGCAAACACGTATTTCGTTAATCAGGAAAACGTTTTTTGAAGTGGGTCTCAGTCGCATGACCACTTGCTCACTGTTGCTTCTTACTTTAACAACGTTATCACCCTTATACCCATCAAGTCAAAAGATTATTGCTCAGAGACCTCTAGTGGATGGTCCAAAATATGTTTTCGAGACTGTTTAGAAGTTACAGAGAATCGGGTGTGATTAAACTCATAAGGAAAAGGATACTTGGTGCACAGTCTATATAATACACACAATAATAGCACACACAATAATAATATTATACATGATACATATATTATTATTATTATTATTATTATAACAATAATAATAATAATAATAATAATAATAATAATAATAATAATAATAATAATAATAATAATGTTAATATCTTTATTTCTGCAATTACAAGTACAAGGTACACAGTTCTTGCTGACATCAATGACTTACTACACTATAGAAAGCCCTTTGTTATGCAGAGCATTTCGGGCAAATTAGGTCAAATTTCTCCCAGGATACGACCCACACCAATCAACTAACACTCAGATTATTTTACTAATGAACCTCAGTGTGTGAGGTGAGTGCACTACCAATCGAGCTACGGGACACCTGTATCACCATACCATTGCTCACCTGTGAATTTTCGGACTCATCCGCCATGGGTTCGACCCCTCCCCCGTTCCCTGACTCATTTACAATCGTGTTTTTGCGATTTCCTGAGTCAAGAAGCTTTGGAAAGAACAGAGCTGTGTTCAGATTTCTTAGTGTTCCAAGGGGGAAGGGATATTCATGGCTAACTCCTGCTCGAATGCCGGTGCTAAGTAGTGAGAAAGAGAAAATAGAGCAGAGCAATGACAAAGAAAAAGAGTTAGGGAGAGAGAGAGAGAGAGAGAGAGAGAGAGAGAGAGAGAGAGAGAGAGAGAGAGAGAGAGAGAGAGAGAGAGAGAGAGAGAGAGAGAGAGAGAAATACAGAAGCAGGAAGGGAGAGGGGGAAAAAATAAGGGATAGTGGAAAAACAAAACAGCATAGAGTGAAGAATAAAAATTTGCAATACCGTTGTTGGAACAATTCACCAAACATTGTCAAATAACAACTGAGCGAGAAAGAGGCAGGGAAGGCCAGAGGAACGAACACGGGGAGGAGTAGGTGCAGGAGTAGTAGTAATAGTAGTAGTAGTAATAGTAGTAGTAGTAGTAGTAGTAGTAGTAGTAATAGTAGTAGTGTGGCTAGTACTACTACTCCACCACTACGATCACCACTAATACTACTACTAATAATATTATTACTACTACTGCTATCCGGCTCCTCCTTTTGCCCGTTCTGCCTTCTGGCCTTCCCTATCTCTTTCTCGTTCAGCTGTGATTTGACAATGGTCCAGGGCTCACCGCAAAGATATCCTAACGCTACTCTCCTAAGTGCTGGTGTTCGGTGAATCAACATAGAGTAGCCTGTTTACATGTAAATGTTTAAAATATATAGACTGTCAGGGTTAGTAAAACGAATCGACTGTCAGGAGTCATTAAAGCAGATCGAGCGTAAAAAAAATCGATTTTAGGGTCATTTTGGCCATAATCTGCATCGTTTCTAACCCTAAATGCACAGGGGAGACTACGCCTAATGGAGTGTGTTATATATAATGCTCAGCGACTGCGCTAGGGTCAGGAAAG